>NC_058024.1:8212176-8506018 GCF_019176455.1 Solea senegalensis | reverse complement strand
CAAAATGTGACAAAAATGTCATAGTTTAGTATGTCGTCCAAAATGTGACGAAAATGTCATAGTTTAGTATGTTGTCCAAAATGTGAAAAAAATGTCATAGTTTAGTATGTCGTCCAAAATTTGACCAAAATGTCATAGTTTAGTATGTCGTCCAAAATTTGACCAAAATGTCATAGTTTAGTATGTCAATAGTAAGACAATAGCAACATGTTTGCCGGCTCACCCATACTGCAGAAAACAGGAATCTCCTGGTTCTCCCATCAGATCCAAGCATCCTTCGTTAACTCCCTCTTGGATTCTAATTATTTTCATATACTGTATGTGTATGTGATGGCCTCCAACTCAACTCCTTTGGTCCTGCCAAAATGATGGATTCCTGATTGCATTTTCATCGTACTGCACATCTTCCCAGCGTTATAACACGACATACAAAAATAAGAATTAGCTGTGTGATTCTTTCCAGGGCAGACACTACAGTATACCTATATCAGTGTCAGTGTGTGATTTATTAAACAAAAACCCTGATAGTCAAAACAAGAACATATATCAATCTCCAGACAAAATAGTACTCTATCTTCATATATATGTTAATAGTCAGAATTGGTTTTTCTTCGTATAAATAGTGATGTACATAATTTTACTTCCTCTGTGCAGCTGTTCCACAGATCCACACGCTTAACTGATATACAGTTTTCCTGAGTGGACAGTGAGTCTCTCTGGTTGTGAAAAGATTCTTTATTGTATTTGGCGGGAGATCAGTTTTTATTTTATCCATGAATTTTAAAGTGCACAGGTCCATTAAGTCATACAATTTTAATGTCTTGCCGGTTCAGGAATAATGAGTTACTTGGTTCATTGTCAGATGAGTGTGGAGCTTACATTTGTTCTTCTTCATGGTTGTATCACAGGATTAGTCTTCACCTCTCAGCACAAGCTCTTCAGAGGCAGAGACAATGACCACAACCCTGAGCCTGGATTCAAGCATCAGCATCAGCAACAGCAACAGCACAGCAGCAGCAGCAGCAGCAGCAACAGCAGCACCAGCAGCAGCAACAGCAAGCAGCAGCAGCAGCAGCAACAGCAACAGCAGCAGCAGCAGCAACAGCAACAGCAGCAGCAGCCAGCAGCAACAGCAACAGCAGCAGCAGCAGCACAGACACACCAACAGCATGGTCTCCTGGGTGAGGGTGGTCATTCCAGGATGCTGTGTTTGGAATGTAAGACATAATATCCTTTTCCAAGGTACACTAGCTTCAGACTGCATCGCCCAATGTAGAAAAAAAACCCTGTTATAGCCAGTATATATTGAATTATATTTTATATTGTTGTGCCAGCCTTTGTTAACTTTTATTTATAAAAAACACAGTAAGCTAATACAGTAAATAGAGGATTTATGTACATGTTCTTATAGTTAAGATATATTTATTTTCAATTCACCATTTCATGAGGTGCCATTTGCAAATTGGCTCAAGCTCAAAAGAACGTCAACATTTTGCCATTTCGCTTCAAAAAAGTGTTTACCATACTGACGGCAATATTTTTATCTTAGAAATACAGTATATTAGTTATATCTACATATTACACCTGTTATGTTAAAGTGTGTAGAGATAATGTAGCCTATGTCAGGTACATGGGGGATTATTTTAATCTTTATTCTGCTGTTTAGCTGGTGCATCAATTATTGGACACCATGAAGGTTTATGGAGGTCCTCAGACTTCACCAGAAGTGCTGATGACTTTGGGACTTCAGATCAGATCAAATAAAATAAAGAAAACCCTGTAATCATTTACCACATTTTTTCAGGCTATAGCATTGCAGCTCATCCACACATCACAACACATTCAGATTTGAAATCAGAGTAACATCCAGAAAAATGTCTCTTTAGCAAATGGGCAAAACACACAAATCAACCAAATGAAACAGAAATTGAGACAGTCACACCACTCATGTATTCAAGAGTTTTATTTGACATCCCAATTTAGTTTGATAACATCATTGGCCATCGCAGTGATTTTCGTCTATAAGGAGGCGTAATACCAGGGCAAAAAGTTGGATCTTTAAATGCAAAGAGAGAACATTGATTTCCGTTCAATCAATCAGCGTTTTACCTTTATTGTCTATACACCGTAATACACTATTAAAAATATTAAGTACTTAGCCAACCTGAGCTACAAGCAGATAGAGAGAACAGCAATAATAAAGACATGACAGAAGGCAGACAGATGTACAGTATGTTGTGTTGATGACACATACTATAATTCCATAGCATTGAAAGATGTATGATGAAAGACGCAACACATATAGCATTAATAGTAGCAGTACAAGTAATGTTACATAAAGGCAAATATTAATATATTAAGAATTAATCCATGTTTTACACCATGACTGCATCATCAGCTTCTACTTTATGTCCTTTTAGGAACTTTTCATCTGCATTGTGGGGCAGTTAACACACAACCTTGAAGGGAAAAGGCAATACAGTCACCAAACTGACAGATTCTGAGGTTATATTTCACATGGAAAAAGAAGCAAGGGCGTTTTTTTTTTTATTTGAAGGTCACCTCAAGATGTCGTAGCAGACATTGCCCAAAGTCAGTCATCCCGCTGTAACACAAAAAAAAGAGGCAAAAATGTAGAAAAGAAATAGAAAAAAGGATTGGCTTAAGAAACAACAACCAATTGAGAAGAAGAAAATATATATACATACACACAAATAAAGAGAGAGTTCAACTGGATTAGTTCTTGAGAGAAAGGCAACGGAAAACAAACACAAAAGTGAACGCGAGAATATTCGTGGAATGCTGACATTAGCCAACATCGCCTCACATTACAGAGCATCAGCCAGTCCAGTCCATCCACAGATCCAAATTGCACTCTTTGAACATGGCTCCATCTCAGTGTCCCCACAGTGCGACAATCAGAGCCACGGTCAGACCATTTGGGTGGGCAGGACCGGAGATAACTCACCATCAAGTCAAGGACCGTGTGATCAGAAAGGGTGTCATTCTTTTGTTGTGTGATCTTTGGGCATTAGATCTGTTAACGTGTGTTTTATTTTCTTTACAATAGTACGCTAGTGTATTAATTTGTGTATTAAGTGCAGGTGGGCTACATCCATGTGCAGCGTACTTTGTGAAGGGTTGTGTTGATGGAATGAACAGTGGTGTGATGGAGGAAGACCAGTAGGGAAGTCCATTCCCTCGGAGAGAAGGTGCAGGTGATGTAACCGGTGACGGGGTTGTTCAGAGAGCCAAGACAGAAGATGGTCCAAGTTGTCCTTCAGCAGCTGCAGCTTTCTGCTGACGCTTTAGCTCTGTCGTTCCTATCCAGTTTTATGGGCTCTGGGAATTCATTATACAACTCCACCTCTGTCTCCTGCCAGAAGTAAAGATGGATTAAAACAATCAGTGGATGATAAAGCAGTAAAAGATGAGTGAGTTGAGTTAAAACACAAGTCAAAGATCACCGTTATATAAAACTGTAATTATGCATGGAAAGAGCACACATCTGTTTCACTTTTCATTTCAACCAACCCTGACTCACCTGTTTGAGGGCGTTACGTGCAATTGTCTGGAATGCCTGTTCTACATTTATGGCCTCTTTGGCACTGGTCTCAAAGTAGGGGATGTTGTTTTTACTCTGACACCAAGCCTGGGCCCGTTTGGTGGTTACCTGGGAGTAGGAAGAGGAAGCAACAGGTTAATAATAATTGTTACAGACTGAATTGTTAATTAAAAATACATCAACAGCTGAATATGATTAGTCAGGGTTTGATCCTGGCTCTGTTAGTTTACATGTCCATGTGTCCCTGGGCAGGACACTTAACCTTAAGTTGCTCCTGGTGGCTGTGACAGCAGCATGTGTACTAAAAACCACTGCTAAAAAACATTTACCAAGAACCTTTATAGGTCATAAACAACAGTATATAGCTATTAAATAAGTGATGTAAAAGAGAACGAAACACATCAGATGCAGAGTAGGGAAGCAATATTTAGTCAGAAGGGAAGAACTAGTAAAAAGGTTATTTTCTTTACAGCTGTTTGACTCAATGAGCACTTGTACACATCTCAAATATGTATACACACAAAAAAATGGGCTTTGTGTCAAGGAGATCTGACATTTAGATAGTGTAAAAAGGAAGAGGATTCATTATTTAAAACTACTTATACCAACCTGTCTATTCTCCAAATCAATCTTGTTGCCTAGCACCACAAATGGAAAGTTCTCAGGATCTCGGGGGCTGGCCTGGATCAGGAACTCATCTCTCCAGCTGTCCAAGGTCTTGAATGTATTGGGCGCAGTCACATCAAACACCAGCACACAGCAGTCTGCTCCTCGGTAGAATGCAACGCCCAAGGACTGGAACCTCTCCTGTCCGGCTGTGTCCCATATCTAGACATTCAAATCGAGACTTTAGTTTAGTGAATGGACACAGGAGAGCAAAGATGATAAAGTCATGAACTGTGGCACTCTAATCAGTGTCATTCTACTACAAAAACAGGACATTCTACTCTGATTTAAATGTTCATTCTTTCTCTTAATATGTAGCCCTTCCAGGTGTAAGTGTGCCTCACCACACCTGCATTGTAACGAGCCGGTCGTCCACCATCACCTCCTTGGTCAGGAAATCAGCGCCTATTGTTGCTTTGTACTGGTTGCTAAACTTCTTGTTCACGTACTGGTTCATTAAGGACGTCTTTCCGACACTGGGTAGACACAAAACAGACAACAGATTAACTGATAATAGGAGCAAAAAAAAAAGGGACATTGGAAAGAGTCACAGAGCAGTATATTAGTTATATCTACTTATTACAAAAACAAAAATCTGACTTTAACTGATATATTTACAGGCCTTTGCACACCAAGCACATGTGTATTTATTCACGTGTTAGTCATCATTTTCATATCTGTATTCAGTCAATGTAAGCTTTCACATAAGCAACAGAATTTCACTGAGCAATACTGCAGCTTTGATTTTTTTTGGGGGTGGGACTAAGCTGTTTTTTTATTGAAAGTTCTGCTTTCAATGGGTGCACATCTTACCAATTACAATGTGCAGTTGACAATGTGACAAAAACATTTAAAATGGGCAGATTTTTAAATATTTTTATTTTTATTTATTATTATTTTTAAAACAAACCAAGCCTCAAATCTTGTGAGGGATATAAAGCTCCTGAGCCAAGGTAAGATAATCATCAGCTAATCATCACTAGAGCCTGACTCCACCCATTTATTCCCATGATTTGTTTTCTTATTGGGTACCGAAAATGTATTTGGTTAATTGCATCACGCTTACTCCCTGTGTGTGTGTGTGTGTGTGTGTGTGTTTTCTCTGGGTTCTACGGTTTCCTCCCACAGTCCAAAAACATGGGATGAGGTAAATTGGACACTCTAAATTGACCATAGGTGTGATTGTGAGAGTGGGTGGTTGTTTGGCCCTATGTCAGCTGAGATTGGCACATCTCCCCCCGTGACCCTGATGTGGAGGATAAAGCGGTAGAAGATGGCATCACGCTTAATGTGAGTAGAGAGGGTGTGTTCAAAGTCACTTTCATTCTGTCCACTCTTTATTTCCAAAGGAGTTGATCATGACAAAAAGGGCTTTTTGGGTCTGAGGGGAAGAAACATAGATGCTGAACTGTGAGGCTGCATTAGTCAAGAGCTGAGGACTCACTCTGCCGAGAGACAGCACAGTCATAACTCCTGACAACAAGGAAGTAACCATTTAAAAAGATTTGATTCCCTGGCAAAAAATAATAGCTTGGCATGTCAGAACTATTTTTGAAGATAAAGATAATCTGCTGTGTTTTACATGCCAAGGTTACAAAATGACTCACCCAGAATCTCCCAGGATGATGACTTTCAAAAGCACTTTCTTCCTGGATGTCATTTTTCCAAAGCTGCAGAAAGACAAAAAGAGAGTCAGACAGTCAAAAACAACTTAAATTAAACATTTTAAGTCACAATCTGTTCACTCAAACGTTTTTCTACTGGTCAGGGACATAAAAACACAAATACTGTATGCCTGGACAAAGACAGCCTTTGGAAAACAGTACACACATTTGCATGTAGTTTCATGCCAATGGACCAAATGCAATTGGATACCATTTATTCCAGTCATGTGCTTTCTGAGCTGCTGGGCAAATCACGAGAAGTACATAGGGACAGACTCCTCCAAACAAAGTGACGCATCTGACATTTTCTGCTGAGATCACAGTCAATGAGCAGACAACACACTACATCACATGTTGCGTTCAGTGAACAAAATGTCAGAGAACAAAAAAACACAACAGTTACAACACCATTCAAAACATGTTTGGGGTAGCAAGAATATTTAAATAACCCTCTGTAATAGTGTACGTGTCTTTACATGTGCATATATTTGTATAACATGTTATTTCTGTAACTGCACCTCAAATTCAGATATCACAAACATACACTTGAAGTAATAAGGGACAAATGTATTTGACAAATTTATGTGGCATTCGACTGATTTGGGTTATTCTATGGTGAAACAGGTTTTTAAGAAATCAGGGCACCCCATGGCCAATAACTATATAAAGAGTAATTTTTGCCCATATATTTAGCCAATTCTCTTTTTTCTCTCCATATGATAAAATAAAACTGCTCAATGATAACAACTGATCCAAGGAAATGCTAGACTTCAGTAACCGGTGATTGAAAAATTGATGCAAGGAAATTATATAAAAATAAAGTATAATCTAAATATTAAATTGAAATTGGGTCATCAAAAAAAACCTCAAAAAATGTTTTTGTGACTTAGCAAATGTTATCAAGTATCAATAAACATTATCAGCCAATGCCTAAACCTTTACCCATAATAAACCTGAAGTTCTGAAAATACAGCTTTGCAATGCTTCATTCCAACAAAGGTTTGTTGTTTGACAATGCAATTTCAGAAATGTGCAGCAGGAGAATCATTTACTAGATGAGGCCAATCGCTGTGATCCTGGCAATGCTGACATAAATTTCATGTATTTCAAACAACTTTTTGTTGCTACATTTAACTGTGGGATAAAAATGTAGTTTCATGTTCAAGTCCTGAGAAACTATCTGTAAAACGGATCCACACACAAACCAACTGAACAGATAAAAATAAGCCTTGATTCCATAAGAAGCTGCTTTATCTTTTGTCACACATTTCTTTTACTTGTACAAAGGAATGCTGAAACACAGTGCAATTGTAAAGAAAATCTTTAACAGTAGGTGTGCAATGTGCATAGTGACAGTGACAATGGCTACAGCAGCAACTTTCTAAAGTTAATAAAGGTGCAGTGTTTCCTCGCAGCAATGGCAGTAATCTGAAATAAAATGAAGACTTATAAATTATTAAATACTGCAACAAAGAATATTTTTTAAAACTGTTTTCATCTTAAGTGATAGATTGCCCCCCCCCCCGGAATTGAAATATAAATACGAACCTGATCATTTTTATTTATTTATCTGTATAAACCACTGTATTAGTTGTCCTGCCCTGCCTCTCACGCCCCCCGACACCTCACTGCACCCCCCCAGGGGCCCCGCCCCACTATTTGAGAAGCACTGCAATATAGTAACGCTTTAAAAATGCCCAAATCTTACATAAAAAACTATAATATGTATAATTAAGATGAATATAGGTAGAATCAGTACATTTGAGCACTTTTTGCTGATAAAATAACGTGAACAGCTGCTTTAAATAGAAAAGATTAATCAGAATCAGTTCAATTGCCAAATATGTATGAACATATAAGATTGAAAGAAGCCTTAGAATCAATAATGATGAGAAAATTAGTAAATTAACAAAAGACATTAGTGTACACACATCAGCAAAGCAGAGACAATCTTCTTCTTTTTGCTTGTACCTCTAGGGGACACCCTAGTGGATTAACTGTCCACATACTTGATTTGGCAGAGATTTTTACACCGGATGCCCTTACTGACACAACCCTCCCATTTATCCAGGCCTGGGACCAGCACTAAGAGTATAAACAGTGACTAAATGTGGTTCCCACGTGGTTGAGGTCACAGCAAAGGACTGCAGGTGAAATCAAATCTTGCCCTTTGCCCCATGGGACGTCAGCTCTACTAACAATTAAAAACTGGCTTGGTGCAGTTGTGCCATGTGCTGTATATTGTAACCACAGAAAATATAGACATTTTTCTGACTGACTGCCATATTGCGTGCACTAAATCTGTAACTTATTTGGAGGAAATGAACACTTCCATCTGCTTTTGTTGAATCACACAAACCAGTTTCACAACATCTTAACAGAAAATGTGACCACTTCCTATCAGCTCACCATGAAAGTTAGGGTTTTCCCTGTCACGATAACTCTCTGGCAAAGCACCAAAGCATTCAAGTGCAGCATGTAAGCTGAGTCAACAACACTACAGGAGTTTCTGAGAGCAACTAACATATTCAGTCAGCTGTTACCTGCGTCCACTGGAAAAGTGAGTCATGTTCTGACATCCAATCAAAGACAGTTACATTTTAGGTGGTTAAAAGAGGATAATACAAGGGCAGCAGGGTTTATAGATGTAGCACTCACTCCGATTCATTAGAAAATAATTTTGTATGGACATTTGGTTGAGCTTTTCTCGTCAACAATGAACATACTATCAAAGGAAACTATCAGAATGGTGTTTTAAACCAAATGTCTCTACATTCTGGAAAAAGTTTGAACAGTTTTAATTATAAGTTCAAGGTCAAAAAAGGTATAAAAATAAAGAATGTGTAGGGATACGTTACTGGGATTTCTGCTGGCTCAGTAATTATTGTAATGTTGATGGTCCAAAATGATGCAGAATGACACAGAAAAAAAACTTCATGAACAAAGCACAAAAGACATTTCAACCTTTCAGCCCAACCCAAACAGGTTTTTAGTGTCATGCAAGCACATGAAAACAAAACTTGAAAAAAACAAACACAAAAAACATACCACTTGCTACCTGCTACCCTGACTCATGATGAAACCTAAAAATAAATCTAAATCCTAAAAGCTAAGTACATGAAACAAAAACACTTCAGCTACCATCAGGAATGGAATGAGAACAGCACTCCAGTGACGACCATACTGTGAACACAGACATGCTGACAGAGGCATGAACAACAGCGTTGTCTCGGCTCAGACCGGTCACATGATTACAGAACAAATTCATCTCAGCTCAACCGCAGAACGCAAGACATTGATTAATGAATGCAGATTATGGTCTGAAATCAAGTGGACATTGCTCACCAAATTAAACCAAAATTAAGTATAATTTAGTATAGCTTTAGGACCAGTTACACACAATATTCTTACAATACCATTACATTTTATGGCATAATAAAATATGCAGAAAGAAAGATAAACAGTTTCACACGAATACATGTGTACATAAATGTTTTTGCTCTTATGAAATGTATAATTTATCTATCCCCACATATAAACTTCCCATCTTCTCAAAGATTTAACATATCTCATTTGCATACTACAACTAACCTGGCAAACTAAAAATGTATTTATTTAGAATGGCTTTTAATACCTCATAGTGCTGTGACACTTTCCTTCTGCTCCTAATGTATATTTTCTCATCTTCTTTATTCTTAATTTATTCCTGCTATAATAAGTTTTATTTTTTTTATGTGAAGTACAGCACTTTGGGGTCCTTGTGTGTGTTATAAAGGGTTATAAATATAAATTGACTAATTGATGTCTCAGTATGTGTTTGGTGCATATTTGTTTTGGCTTAAATGTGACATTAATTAAAAGTATACCATCTCCTTAATACCTTTTGCTCACAATGGTCTTAATATGCTGTCGTAATCACCAGCAGCATAAAATTGTATGACTGAAGTTAATCAGCAAGACCATAGCAACCATTTTTTGTGTCTGTGAACATTGTGTGAGAAAATTAACAGAGGTTGAGGGGTCAAAAATCAGACTTCTGCATTAAATTGTGTACCATGCAGGTCACATTAACAGTCACTGTTCGTCAAACTAGGGGGGATAAAGAAATTTGACTTGAATTGAATTTATCCCAGAAGCTTGTAATGAATGTTCTGCATCTTAACAGCATAATTTAAAATACTGTCACATGGTCTCCTGTCACCATCCCAGTGTTGGTAACATGACATGCATCGTGTGATGCTCAGAAGTGTGACTAAAGATCAAATGTTCTTATCTAAGTATGACTAATAATTAATGTTAATGAACACTGCTGAATTCCTATTTCTTGTTTCATAGGCTTTTAGGATATTTTATGGCATACATTTTTATGGATCCTGATTGTGTGTTTTTCCAAACTTAACCTTGTGAGAAAGGGTTATGTATTGACACTGGGAAACTGGGTGGATTTGGCAGAAGTTTGTGCTCTGAGAGTGCTTTCTCTTGTTAACTGTGTGCAAAGAGGCATTTTAACCACGTCAGCAGGAAGGGAACTTGTACTTTCCACAAACCTAGAGCTGTTCCAAACTACCAGATAGGTACCTGAAAGCCAATTGTGCAAGAGTAAAGCAAACTGAGAGGACAGCAGGAATAGTTGTGAGCAACTACAATTAATCGTTACATTAACAAAAAAGGGATTGAAACAGGTATCAAAAGCACAAGAGGTAAAAAGGAAAAACAAAGCTGAGATGGCTGACAGGCAACATTTGAATTTGAACAAGAAAAAGTGAAGACTTTTTGGAGTTTATATGGCAAGCAAGCTTGTTGGTACAAGTAATAGGCGTTGTAGCCATGTCACATTTGTATAAGCAGGTCTGAGTCACTCACAACTGAAACAAAAACCATTTCACACTGAAAAACACTGGAGTCTCATCTGCATGGCAACAATATGACAGATATACAACACTGCCACACTACTCAAAACCCACCTTTGCATGCATCATGATAGAAAGACCTTACGACAATAAATACATTGTAGTAATTTCTATTATCAAGACAATCATTAATGGAGAAAATCAAAAAAGTAACTTTAAAATGGAACAAGTTTGCCAACATGGGGTTTGACTGACTTATTTTAAAGAGGGGAAATCAGCATTTTCCCAATAATTCCAGTATCTGTATTTGTATATGTATCCTTAATGACATATTTTGCAACACCACAGCATTTTGTAATGTCTCATTACACCATTTTGTAACCTTTCTTGTTACCGTAAGTAGCGTTTTGGTAACATTAGTTCATCCGACTTTATATGTATACACATACAGTACTGACAGAAGGATCTACCCGTTCTATCCAAACTAAAAACTCTAAAATAATTAATCATTCTAACAATTGCCACAATAACATCGTGAATCGCAATTTATTTTGGTGGATCCAATTGTGACAGAAAATGCTCACATCGTCCCATGATAAAGGCCAAGTACAAACACAAGCAATTCAATAATTACATATTCGCATTCTCGATAAGAGGCATCTGTCACTGCAGCTCAGTTCGACCGACACCGTCTCCGTCCTGAATGGAGTGGACCCAGAGGAGCCACAGGCCGGCCTTGTTTTTGCCAAACCAGCTTCTCGAAAAACACAGCACCACCATTAACATTAGCTGTAGCAGCATTAGCATTCAGGGGAAACCGAGCGCACCGTGAGAAAGTACATGCAATGCTCTCATACGCACAGACTGTTGTCGTGTGAATAACTTACTCTCAGTTTGTTCCGCAGCGAAACAGGGACTTGTTGACGGCACCGGGACCAACCTGCCGGCCTGACTTTTGCCGTTAATGTTGAGGACAGCGAGCGTCACAAGCTAACTAGGCGTTACGTTAGTTAGTTAGCTGGCTAGCTAGCTGGTAGTCCACTCGTCAGCTAGCTTCAATCTTTCAATGTCTCGTTTTAAATTCCAATAAAATGGCTGGCCTTTAACGCGAACTCCCCCCAAAAAACAGCCTCGTAAACTGAAGAGGAGGACTAAGAACGGGCGGTGTATAAATTTGGCACTTTGTTTGAAGGCTTGCCTGCCTGACTACCTGCTCCCTAGCTTCTCTCTTCCCCTTTCACTTCCTTCTCCAAAACAACGCCTGCGTCCTACGTCACACGCAGCAAATTAAGAATTCCAGCCCACCCTTCGCACCCTGGTCTAAAAAGTATATTTACGGCACTAATGGTTCTGCATTAGATTATTCATGAGTCATTGATGTTCCTGCCATTTTCAGTTTTAAATGCTTTTGTGTTTTCATATCTTAGGTAAAACAGGACATGTTGCCCTTGATGTTACTATAAAACAATGGTGTTGTACAGTCTTAGCTGCAGTTCTCAGGTTTTATGTGTTCAGTCTGTTATTGATTATGGTATTTAGTTCAGTTATATTCTGTCCCTGCACAAGTGGGTGTTTGGGTGGTTTACTGTAATCAAAGCACTTCATTAGGGGTTTCTTTCAAACAAAGAACATTCAAAATACAATAAGTAAAGACCAAGATATCCTGACATTTAATCTCACGTTATATGATTAATCGTGTTAATATACTGTACATAAGTTCATTATAACAGTCATGGATGTGTGTCCATACAAGACATCTAACAATAAGACAAAAAAACTTGCAAACATATAAAAAAATAAAACATATACACCTAATAAAATCCTACGTTGTGTGGGTATATGAACTCATGCTCCAAATCAGTTCTACTAGAGACACTGTTTTCAGGTTTATAGTACCTACGTACTAGAAAAGTGTTGACAAAAAGAAGAGATGTGATGGTTCACCACTAGAGGTCACTGTCAGCCTGTTTTAAATGGATAAAGAGAGTGACATGTGGTCTGAGACTGGAACCTACAATTCATGCTCTCCACGTTTGACAAGCACTCCAGCTCTATGTGGAATTGACATTATGTTGGGGCAGTGAAAAGGTCAGATAGGCAGATCATCAGCTTCATTACACATATTTCTTTCTTCTGTTTCAGGAAGATTAGTGTATTATTTGAGGTTTTTACACATTTGTAGAGTGAAAAATTAAATAAATGTTTGCGAGATCATATGCAGCAATGTCTAACACCTTTATTATTATTTTATTAGGTCTGGTGTTTGTTTACAGTCATTAGGAGAGGTCTGGTGATGCACATTTTAAAAGCTTCATAGTTATGACTCCTAAAACTTCTTCCCACTAACTATCAGCTACTGTATGGGCTGCTTTAAGCAGCTGCCTTTTCATCAAATTAAAATAATTGATGCCCACAAAGCAGGAGAAAACTTTCCAGGAGAATGACTCGTAAGATTGCAAGGAAGGCAAAATAAAAACGCTGTTTGTCTACAGATGACTCTTTGGTAGACTGTGTGGTGGTGGACTTTTCTACTGTGCAGCAACACCTGCATGAATATGACCCTCATGCAGGAATCATCTGAAGAAAACATTTCTTTTGTCGGAAGTTTGTAGAGGAACATTTAAACAAAGCTGATGCTTTTTCCAAAACAAGTCCCATTGAAGGACAGAGTTGAAAAGAACATTGTTTAGTGATGAGCAGCTATAGAAAGAAGGGAACGTCATTTCTTGATAAGAAGATCTCTCCAACTTTTGCACATGGATTCAAATTAATATGCAAATTCTGAAAGCAAACATCACACTGTCTCTGAAAAAAGCAGAGGATGAAACACACCTCAAGATCCACAATGGTCTACTTTAAGGGGCACAAACAGAGGGATTTGCTGGCTTGACAGTCTCCAATGAGTCTTTCCTAAAAATAGATGCATCAAATGTCTGTGGATGGACTTGAAAAAGCAGTGCAAGCAAGATGGTATGAAACTCTCACACAACTAAAAGCCTACTGCAAAGAAGACGAGATGATAATCTCTCAAACAAAAACTGAAAGACTCTGCTTTGCTTTGTACAAGATGATATTTACCAAAAGAAAAGGGTGTTACTGAGTACTGAACCGTGTGTACTGCTATCTGTTACCTCTTTAGGACCTTTTCTGTTAAAATAAACACTGACCTTGTCAGGACCAGTTTAATTTCTGAGGAACTACCCTGGTTTTAGTTTTAAGGATAATGCTTTGTTTAGGCAGTTCAAATGAATGGAGGTAAGTGCATCATCCTTAGAAGAATAGACATACAAACCTGAGTATGTGTGTGTGAGAGAGTGTTTCCATTATAATCCACCACACTGTCAAGAGAGGATAGTGAGAGGAAAGGTGATGAGATTGAGAATGCTGATCAAGCAGACTGTATTTTTCAAATCAAAGGATTATCTAATCTGGTTATACTTGCTGACATAAATACTCATGAAAAGAAACCACCGGGAGGCCACATCAAATACCTGGAAAATATATGACAATGAATAACACACCAAATATACACAGTAAACATAATTAGAAACCCTGGAAAGAGGGGGAGAGAGAGAGAGAGAGAGAGAGAGTATTTTGTTTATACTACAATGAAAATACATTTCTACAAAAACACACAAAATTGACTAAATGCTATATATTTGTATATCTTTTAAATAAATTGACAGATTATTATAGTATCTGTGGATTGAGTATTTTTAACATCTTGAAATGAAAAGTATATTATACTCTATTGAGAGCATGTGACATTTATAAAGTAGAAATTAGGATCAATTTCTAATTTATAATCTTCATCTTTCCTGCACGGGCTCAGTTTGTCACAGTATTCCCTGTGCCTGAACCTCACAGATACCTCATCTTGATTTAGTTGTGCTCCGTGCTCACGTGTGTGCACATGAATGTTTGCCCTCCTTGTTACTGGGAGTGTGCCTCTGCTGGGCCCTGATGACCAGGATGACTCTGGTGTTTATGGAGGAATTCCAGCTTTCTCTCACCCATTGAATGTCAAGTCTTTATGGCTTCTGTGGAACTCAGTTTGTCAACACAAACACTGCAACACAAAAGGATGTGGAAGTGGTGCATGCTGTGGAAGGAAGGAGCTGCATATTTGAAGCAGCATCTCTGCAAACACTGTCACATTTGCACCTCGATAAGTTATGAGGTTTCAGAATGAAAAGAAACAACATTATCACACTGCAATAAAGGATGCCAAGCAAGGCTGACATGTATTCAATACACGGAGGGATTTCTGTCTATATTCTGTGTGTGCGTGTGTGTGTGTGTGTGTGTGTGTGTGTGTCATTCTATGTGTGGCTGTGTGGGAGAGAAAGAAGGAGGTGAGTTAAGGAGATGGACAGATGTGTGTGTGTGTGTGTGTGTGTGTGTGTGTGTATCAGGGGGTGGGTGCATTAGTCCATGTCAAACAGCAAAGAGTGCCGCAGTTATCTAGGAATCTGAGCCAAAGCAACCTCACTAACAGAGGGGAGCAGGAGACAGAGGAGGACAAGCAGTGAGGGGCAAAAAATAGGAGGGAAGAAGAGGATGAAAGAAGCACAGAGAGAAGAGAACAACGACAACATTAGAAAGATCTAGACATTAAGGAAGGGCTGCAAAAACTTTACACTTATTGAGATTTAAAGAAAAGTGGAGGGAGTGTTTTCAGAGTATCATCGGTGACAGAAGGACAAACATTTTGCAGCTTGGAGGAAGAGGCTGGACCACTGCTCAAGAGATTAAAACAAAGTTCAGGAAATCTGCTGTATTTTCCCATGATTCCTTTTGGGTCTCTTGGTTTGCTGTCACTGTATGTGGGTGCCCTGCTGTCTTTAGATGCATCCCCATCCTGCACACAGCCTCCCTGCAGTGACAGTCTGGTGGCTGCACCCAAACCCCCTGGGTCAGCAGCAGGAGTAGGCACTGGGGCCTGTGAGGGTCAGACTGGGACAACAGGCTGTAAGATGGGGGTTTCCCTTCCAGCCATCGCAGGTGCTCCTCGGAGGGTGGAGCACAGGCATGATTTACCCCAGGTTCAACCTAAGGTAAGTGACATAAGCTACAGTGGAGTAGCAGTGACCTGCTGGTGAGATATAATAACAGACTGAAAGATAATGTAGCTTTTAATAAAGAAATTTCTCAGCAAGTGCTACAGATACAGTGAAGGACAAAATGAAGAGAGGAGGAGAACTGACGCCCTGACTGTTCATTCACGTGTTCATTCAACAGCGACTGAGCAGGCACAGGCCAGCAGGTCCCTTCTAGTGGGACAGACGTCCACTAAACTTGGCACCATCTGACAGCCACGGAGCAATGACAGTCAGCAATCACAGACGGGATAAAATTAGGTCTGCTTTAAAAATGTCCTCATCATATGTTTGTGCTGAGCTCATGCAGCAACAGGTGTGCGCGGGACATGATCACAATGGCTGATGTAAGTGTAAGCGATGGATTAAGAGTGACACCGAACATGTCGCTGAGCTGTAAGCCTTTGAGATGTCATCATCGGCACCAAAGGATGCACATGCACAGTTTTACCTCCACTCAGTTACCATTGAGTCAATACACTCCCCTATATCAGAGAATCAAGTATCAATTGTTGAAACAAATATTGAATCTGTATCTAGATCACCAAAAAATGTCTTACTTGGGTCACACACATAAACTTTATACAAAAATAATCGTTGTCTTCTGATTTGAAAAAGGATGGAAGTAGCCAAACATCCATTTGAATGGAAGTCCCACTTTAGTAAACATTTTCCTGGTCTCATTTGCAAGTTTTCATTTTTCTTCAGTGGAACATGGTGTCAATTCAGTTATGTTCCCATTTAGAGGAAAATAGATGATAAGCTGTGGAACATATGAGTGCACACAGCTAGCTTCCTCCAGTATGTGCGTGGTTGCAGGTGACGTCTGTGAATTTCTGGTTTAAAAAACAGGTCACATTGCAAATCTTCAGACTTGGAAATTTAAGTTATTTTGCAAACAGAAGACTAAAGTCTATGGCCATAACCTTCATCCCCAGAAACTTCATCCTGACCTGTCCTTTACTTTTTGAGATATACTAGAGACAGACAGACAGACAGACAGACAGACACAGCCAAAAACACAACCCCCATGGTGGAGGTAATAAATGATCATGAACTGATTTTCATCACACTGTTTAATCATGACTGACAACTTACCTCTAATATTTAATAAAACAAGTCCTATGGGCAATGTCTCTGCAGATGGGAGGTGTCAAAGAGCGTCTCGTTCAGCTGCAGCGCTGCATGCACTCTGTCCAGGAAACAGGGGGGGCCTGGAGTCCCGGGGGCCAGGACAGCGACTCTCTAGGGGCCATTCTGGCACTAATGGCAGCTGTGCTGACAGAGTGTGACCTCCACTGTCACAGCCAGGCCCTCGGGGCGATGGCCAAACGCCTAGGTGAGTAGCACTTATTTATATCACCAGCCACCTCTGCAACACACACACAAATGCCATTGTACTCACTCCCCCTCACACAGTAAACAGAACCTCAATGAGGCCGGCTAAGTGTTGGTCATAGGTGAGTGCATAGGAATTCAACTGCACAGAGAAGGATGAGAACAACTCATGTTCACAATGTGGGACACAATGTGGGAAGCCTGAAAGAGTTAGCAAACAAAGTGGAAGGCCTCCGCACAGTAAATCAAGACCAAGCCTCTATTTTCGGAGCCTGACGACAGTGTGATGTGTTTCACTGACAACTTAATCTTTCACTGCGCTCATAGAAAGCGCAGCAGTGGGAAGAGCTGGGGAGAAAGACCTGCTGCTCTTCCTGAAGAGCATCACACAATACCCTCCAACAGGTAAGGGCTTGAAGGCTGATAATACAATACATAATGTTTGATGATTAAAACGCTAAACAAAAACGTGTGTGGTTCTCAGTCGCACCCTCAGACAGGTTACATCCTCAGGATTGTGCAGAGATTTACAAGCTTGGCATTATAGAGAGTGGAATCTATACCATCCAGCCTGATCTGCAAAGGCCAGCACTGGAGGTATTTCAGATTCACCACACTCATAAACACACAGATAGACCCCCAGCCTGATCTGCTTCTTTCAGAGTGTGCTATCTGTGGATCAGTAAAATCCAAGCTTTATAATATCAAAGTCTTTGTTATGGCTCAGGCTAAATGTGACATGGAGACGGCGGGCGGTGGTTGGACCGTGATCCAGACTCGGCAGGATGGTTCGCTGAATTTCAACAGAACATGGCAGGAATACCAGGAGGGCTTTGGAAGTCCACAGGGAGAGCGCTGGCTGGGGAACGCGGCGATGCATGCCCTCACCACCACCGGCCAACATCAACTCCGAATAGAGCTGGAGGACTGGCACCATCAGAGACGCTATGCAACCTACAACAATTTCAAAGTAGCCTCAGAGGCACAGAGGTGAAATGCCAACACACACTTTCTGCACCAGCTAGATGAGTAGATGGAATGAACTGTCCAAAATCTCATGAAACTGTACCTTCATATCTTTTGTATTTCTCAAGAACAATTAACAAGCTTCTTTTGGACTGTGTCGCTGTAATGTGATTAGATTTATCTGGAGTTTATCATTAAATAAACATATTTTACTAGCCAAGCTTTAAAGCCTTAAAGCTATAGGCAGCATTTTTTCAGCACAATTTATCATCTGCATAAGGCCTGAATAATTCTTTTAACATGTCTGCAGAGTTCAATTATGGTGTGGAGTGGTCCGTACACACTGACTGTACATTCTCCTTGTAGTACAACACTTTTCAGTCCAGTTGGTGGCGCATGTTCGGTTAAGGTTTTTTGGAGTGTTTCCTCACTCGATGGGAGGGTCTAAGGACAGAGGGTGTCACTTGCTGTACAGACTGTGAAGTCCTTCGAGGCAAATTTTGTTTGTGATGTTGGGCAATATAAATAAAACTGACTTGACCTGACAAGTCAAAGGAGGCAACAAAGTTGATGAAACTTGCTTGAGGTTATGTGAGGAAGAACACTTTACAGGAATCTTATAACCCCATTCCAGTTCAAAATATACAGCTCAGAAGTGCACCAGACTGGCCAAAGTAACCACCAAATGGTCCAGCAGAGGGCACTCTGAGAACAGTTTGGCCTTAGATACACTCTTGGCCAAATAATGTACAAATATCCTGACTCTGCTGTTGGCTGTTAGCTCCCCCCAAGTGAGGCAGAGGAGGAGAAGGAGGCATCACAGTAAGACTAACATTAATTTTAAATAATGACATTGTGTTTTGAAGGAATATAATATTACATGATAGTCATTCAAACTTGCTTTTTGAAAAAAAGTGACAGCCCTATTTCAGAGGGTGAGAGAGCGAGAGAGAGAGAGAAGTTGCTCCTATAGGCTGTTCCACTACATCTACTCTGCGTACTGGTCCTTTCTGGTGCTAAATACAATAACAAAACTTATTATGCTCCAGGGAAACCTAAAAAAGGAAAGAGTCTAAACTAAATTCAGACAGTAAACACAACAAAAACTATCAGCAGCAACTATCAGTATCAACAGAGTGTTCCGGGGATGGAGAGATTGGCTCAGATCATCCGTCCTGTATGAAACAAGTGTATCTGTCTTTGCTTATCTGATGAAAGGAGCTCAGGACAGAGCGCTGTCATCCCCAAACACAAGTATGTTACATAAAACCCGTAAGATTAAACTTCACAATCAACAATTTGTCCGAATGATCCTGCCTACTGCAGCTTTAACCACTCAATAAAATGTAGACCAGCACTTTCTGACACCATGACAAATAAAGATTAGTTTGGTTATGGTTCTAATTATCAGGTGTGTGTAAGACATGAGTGTGTGTGTGTGTTCCACTCTTCCCATCACAGACAAAATTAGCCATGTGCTGGTGTTGTTTTCTTGCAGGTATCGCCTGACAGCACGGGAGTACTCGGGAGATGCTGGCAACGCCTTGAGCTACAGCAAACGTTATAACCACGATGGCAGATCCTTCACCACCGCTGACCGAGATCATGACCGCTATGCAGCTGGGAACTGTGGTCACTACTACAGTACAGGCTGGTGGTTTGATGCCTGCCTGGCAGCTAACCTGAATGGACGCTACTACCGTGGCCGCTACAGTGGAGTGACCAATGGTATCTACTGGGGGACATGGTACATCCTGACAGATGGACGCACCGGCGAACGCTACTCCTTCAAGAGGGTGGAGATGAAAACAAGACCTAAGAACTTTGTGGGGAGGCCCTGAAGCTAATGATGATCATTTGTAACATCAGTCACACAACAGATGTTACAGATGTTTGAGTTACTGTATGGACTTCACTCTGTTTAGAACAGCTTTCATTGTCACTTACCAATCACATGCAAATGGCAGCTAATAGGTTTATGGAAGAAATAAACTGAGAGTAATGTTTAAATATTCACTAGCACACTGTTCACTAGGCCAGTAGTGTCTTGCAAATTAAACTAAAACAACGAAACAAAGAAAAATATAGTAAAATATGAGATAATAATAAATTGCAAATACTGGTTGTAGCTTTAACTATTACACATTTCATTTCCATCATTGTTGCACATTAAAAAAAGAATCTGACCACTGGATGCATACAGTGAGACTGTGAGACATGTGTCTACATATTATTATCATTTGCATTCAGTATATTTATGACCTTTTTTGTAATGCCAAACATGCACATACTGTACAGCACAATAAAGATTAAACATAAGCCAGACTACTCATAAAATGTACAATTTAACCTTATGAGATTGTTTATGCCACTAACTGCTAGGTCAAACTGTTTGCAATAGTATTCACATGCATTTTAGGTCAAACCTTGTCATGAACTTAAAACAAGTGTATCCTGCTTAAATAAAGGTAAAATAAATGAGTAAGGTGATTGTTTCCCTTTGTTACCCAGCTCATCAAATTCAATTGACATCACTGTGTCATTTAGGCAACAACATTCTCTCCACCAGCACGTCCTTGTGTTCCACCTCCTGTGCCGTCAACACATTTTGTCAGTAAACTCTGGTAAGCTCTGGTTTAAAGAGGCATTTCTTCTCACTTTACCATGCTCATATTTTCCCAGGAGCAAGCTCTGACACTCTGATGCTGACCCATGATAGGTTTGTTCGCTCGTCATACTCCAAAACCACCGTCCACCCACTTTTATCAAGTCAAACACACACGGACCGAAACACACACTCACCTGGTTTTTTTATGTTGGTAACAGTAGGGCCGTGTGTGTGTGTGTGTGTGTGTGTGTTTGTTTGTTTTTTCTTTAGGTCCTCTTCTTTTTAAACACTAATCTTGTCAGGGCCAGTAGTTTGCAAATTGCAAACAGGTCAGAGCAGAGGTCCCAAACTTGCCACTGAATTTCATGTTATATAGAAAACATGGCCGACATCCTACTAAACACTAAATATGTTTGGTGTGTCATATATATATAACTTTGTTTGGTATTTTAATTACAGGTGTCCATATGTTAATATTTACTTAATTTGGCTTCATAAATATGTTTATCATAAGTATACAATTCCGTTTGAAAATAATCACGAATATGCAGCGGTATTGCAGTATCATGATGGAATATTGTGTTATATATATATGTTTGTATGACTGAAGACATAGAGGTGCCCACAAAATTCAGAAATAAACATAAATAAAAAAAATCCAGTCATTTTGCAGTTTAATGCAGTCAGATCTGATAGTTACTTGACAGGACCCGTTGCCAGATAAAGGACACCGCATACAAATGATATTACACAGTTTCTGTTCATGAATACCAAACAGGCAGAATTATAACCTCGACACCAGAACCAGAACACTGCAGCTTTAAGGCTGAGGTAAGGTATTACCTGGTTAAGTTAAGTTAGGGATAACTCTTTGTTTAGGCCCTCCAAATTAATGAAAACCAATACAGTGTACAGTGCCCTAAGATGAATAGCTACACTAACCTGTGTGTGTGTGTGTGTGTGTGTGTGTGTGTGTGTGCGCGTGCGCGTGCGCGTGCGTGCGTGCATCTATTTTAGCAGTGTTCAAACGGCTGTAATTCTCTCCAACAAACAGTGTGTCTAATATCAACCAGACTCAGTGGGTTTGGATCTGAATACACAGACACACAGGGAGCAGACTCACAACCAGACATAGTATTTCACAGACACCATGGATTCACACACTGGGACACTTGGACATGTTTGTATTCATACATGCACATGCACAAACACACACACACACGCACACACGCACACACACACACAAATGACCAATGAGTAAGATCCTAAGAACCACTCAGCCATACAACCTTTATACCGCAACAGTTTTCTCATTTGATTTAGAATGTATGTGTTTCAATACTGGATAAAACAACACGAGGTTAAAGGGTGAAAGTCATGTTCTGCCTCCTGGTGGCTCCTCCTCATCTTAAAAAGACCAAGAAATTGCACTGTCTGCAGAATATACAGTAACGGGTAGGAAAGAAATTGCAAAGATAAAAAATATTTAAAAAAAAATTATATTGAGACGTTGGCAAGAGTTCTGTTGTTCTAAATAAATAAATCCACTATTATAAATACTTTTCAAATGTGCTGGAGAATGAATTGCTCAAATTCTGTCAATTCATATGACAGGCATAAAAAGAAAATCACAGTTTCAATTTATTCTGACTCTCCTCTCTTTCATCCACACGCTGATTGCAACATTATCTCCCGACTGGTCTGCACACTCACTTTAAATATCAATCTGTCCTCCTGTCCTCGTCGTCTCTCCTCCTCTTCTCTGCTTCCATCAGTCTTGTTGACAGGGAGGAACAGAGGCTCAGGCTTGTGTCACCACAGTATCCTGGCTCAATGTCTGGAGTGGGGTGATAGTGGTGGGTGCTGCAGGGTGTGAGGGCTACCCGCAGGCACTGCTGCCCCAGGGCCGGAAGCCCAGCCTGGGCAGCGGTTAGCCTGCACATCCCTGAGATGTACTGTGCTCCTCTGAGGGGAGTTCCCTCTGTGACCCTCATGTCATTTACTTCTGCATGACACAAGGGAGAGTGAAAACACAAACCTGTCTTATAACTGAACATGTGACCATGTGTCAGTCGCAGTTCAGCAACCGCTGTGACCCCAGAGACAGATGTGGAAGATGTCTCATCTGAAGATGTCTTTTAACACAGGCTGGTCTGAATGTGTTTGGTCATCACAGAAACATTAAAGCTGTAGTGCATAACTTTTAATTACAAAGAAATGTGTGTTCTATTCAAACCGTTGTCAAATGAGTTCACTCAATACTGACGCAATGACTCCCTCACTGATGCCACTGATGGAGGGAAGGCAGGAGCAGAACTGCACTAGTAAAGCAGGACAGTTGCAAATTACAGTGGATTATGGACCAAGAATCATCCATAAAACTCGAGCCATACTAGAAGTTACACACTGGAGTTTAAATAATATAATAGATTTTATTCATATTTTAAAACAAATTATGAAAGTATATTATAATTGTCTGCAATATCATCAGGTTATTCAAGCATCTTCCAAAAAACCACAAAACTGTCTGTCAGCTGTACTGATCACAAAATCCAGAGGTGTCAATCTAGTGGCCCACCACTTACAATCATGTTTAAATAAAAACAAAACATGGCCCATGACCTCCTCTCCTTGTAAACACATCTGCCTGCAAGGTGATAGAATATGTAGATAGAATATATGTATTATTAAATGTATTACTATTCAACATTAAATTACATATAAGGTTGTTTGTCCAATTTTTATCACTCTGTTTTTGATGTTAGTAGTCATTTTGTATCATCAATGTGTTATTGTTGTGCCATATATGTCGTTACATATCAATCAAGCACTTTTATTTTGAAATTCTGTGAATTATCATCATGAATAAAGATATTCATATTGCTCACAGTTGTTTTTTCCCAGTTTTTTTCCTACTAGACCGACCTGTTCTTGACCAGGCGAGACATTCGTTGGCCCCCAGGTCATTTGAGTTTGACACGATAAATCGCGTGTAAAGACTTTTACAAACACTTTGAGGAAAATCAATCAAGGGCAGGATTTTTTTTTCCCAGCTGCTCACAGTCACTGGACCACTTCAATTGAATGTTTATCTGATGAACAGCAGGTGGCAGTGTTGTTTAGCAAAAGGGGAACCACGGAAAATGATTCCCCTCTTTCTGTCTTGCACTTCCACATGAGAAACGTCAACTCACACACAGAAAATATGGTTAAAGAAAAGATAGAAATGACAGGAAAATAGATATTGTGCTCTGCATAAAAACAAACGGTGTAAGACAATAACTGGGTCACAGTCTTTATGGAAAAAATGCTGTGTTTGTCATATGACAGTGTATTAAAGCTATATATTACAGAACAATGTGATTTGTTTTGGTGGTTTTGATGTCTTACACTGACACTGCAAAGTTTGATTAATAAAGTGGTAAAAATATATGTATAAAAAGAAAGAAAGAAGAAAAAAAGAATGTTCCAACACTCGGGGCACCATTAGTTGAGGTTGAAGGTCAAGGGTCAAATAGAACTGGTCTGCAGAGAACCTTTTCAAAAATATAAAATATGAAGGCTTTACTGTATGTATAATACAGTAAGTACAGTACAGTCAACGTGGAGTGTGTGGAGTAACCCTAACCGTCACCATAGAAAAGGGATTTGGTCACATGACAGTGTGAAAATGGCTGGGGGAGGTGACAAACTCACAGTGGATGGAAATTCTCAATGTTTAATCTGCTCTCATAGTGATAAGGCTGTGCATGGGGACTGTCAAGGGTGAGGATGGGAGGAAGGTCTCAGGGGGAGGAAGCAGGAGCGGGTGAGGTTTTTAAAGGTGTGTGAGGGTAACAGGCCGTTAGAGGCTCCCCCTCCCTGACCACAGGGCCACTGAGAGACAGCATGTGTCTGCTTTTAATACTGGCCCTGCAGAAAACCAGAGCAAGGCAGCGTTCCGTTTGAAACCGGAATTCACCAGAACAAGTGTATCCTGATGTGGTGAAGAGCTGGGGTGGAGAGGGGAGGGAGGGGAGGGAGGACACATTGGCCATGTAGCAGGCCTCACTCCATCGCTTGTCATTTCTAAAATCTGCTCAAGAAAGTGGAGGTTTTACAGGGAGGGGGAGGAGGCACTGCAGAGGCTGCGCTGCTGTGTGTGCCATTTTGTAACCCTGAAAAACATTTTTATTCATTTATTCATTTTTTTTAATAGAATCTGTCCTCATGTTCCTCACAATGCAACTGCATGTGAGCAGGGTCAGGCTGGGCTGTGAAGAAGGCCCAAGATCTGTGTTAGCTTCACTTGCCTCTGTCCTGCATACAGAACCTTGAATACCATTAAGACTCTCCATATATTTGGTTGTTGCTGTTATTTCTTTGTAAATTGAATGCATTGCAATTCCAAAGAGGTATATATTTGTAAAACACAAATACACATCGTTCATTCATGTCATTCATCTCGTATAGTCAAAAGAAATAAGCAAACGTGTATAAAATGCAGTTCTGGTATCTGATGAGAGCTATAACTGATTTATGAGCACACAGGCTGCTTGATGCTGCTCTATACATAGTTCTAATGCAAAATAATGCAAAGCCTGTGAGTTCCTTCAGTCAACTAGAGCTGCATTTCTATGTCCATATGAACTAAGTCACAAACACTCCCTCACAATCTAAGCTGTAAAGAATGTTTCCCATCTTTCCCTCTGCTGTAGCCTTGTGCTGCTGTTCCTGCTTGTACTTTAAGGCCCACCTACCACACCAGCGTCCACCTGCAAGCTCAAACCCACACTGAAATTTCCTTTGATGTGGCTCGATGTGCTCTTTGTACGGAAAACAGAGGAAAACTGTGACACTGTGAAGCATTTGGTGTCTGAAGAGACAGGACGTGTAAAACAAACTAAACTCTTTTCTCACACAGTCACTGTATGAGTTTAAACAGTGATAATATACTGTTTGAGTATTCTGTTTACAACATGTTTCCTCTTCCCCCAAAAGGCCAAACAGTGATTGATGGCAGAGTTCAAATGTAATCTTTTGTTCACTAGAAGTAGTTTGAGTCTTTTCATTATTAGAACATTTAAAAGATACTGCATGGATGGATTTTGAGATAACGGAATTGTGTGTAGTGACATGTAAAATATTTTCTTGTTATATTTTAATATGGAGGTGGTTTGTTGATTGAGGTAGTTTTTCTGTCTCTTGTTTCAGTTTTGCCATCAATTTGGTCTGTTTTTGATGATTTGTGATCATTGTATGTGTCTTTGCAGTTATTTCATTGACTTTAGATGTGGAGAAGGAAACAGTCGAGTCAAATGTTACTGGTGTGTTTGCTGGTACATAAAACTATTGTAATCTATTTTTACTAGAGTGCTTGGTGAAAAAATTGAGGAAAGGTGATTAGATTGTGAATAGCAGACTCTATTTCTCAAATCTGATCATAATCTAATCTGATTATAGGCTGTGACACAAACATGCATGAGACAAAGGCACCAGGAGGACAGAAGGTGATCATCATATAATCCCGGCAAAAGGTTTGACGGTTAATAACAAACCAACATCAACTATCAGTATTAAAAATGTAAGTGTGTGAATGTGTGTGTGTGCTGGGAAAGAGGGAGGATGTGGTAAATTTGCTTTGATCAGGTTTGTTTCTCTTCTCTAAATCTTAGCACCTGGACTGGCCAAGTGACAAATACTGCACCAAGACACGCACTTCAGAGCTGAAGCTAATATGAAGCACACAGATTCCCTCACTGTTAAGTCTGGCTTTTTTTTCTAGCTGCTGGAGGTCAAGGTCATGTGTCACTCATTCTGCTCACAGAGTGAAACATGGATGAAATGAGTGACAGAAAACAGAAAAGAAGGAGGAGCTGGTCTGTCTCGGCTCATTTTCAGTTTTAGCCGTGCTTGAGGGCGTCCAGGGATGGAAATGTCACTCTCTCACGCCACCATATTTATCCAAACTGAAATGTCTCAACAGCTATTACATCCAAATCAGTACATTTATGTTGACATTAGGGTGAACTTGATGATTTTTAGTGTCACCACAAGTGTTTAAGTGCTTATTTGCTAAAAAAAAGTTTTTGTTTTTGTAGACGTAGAACAAGCTTTTTTCTATGTGGGGCAGCCAAGAAGAAAGGAAACATGCCTTTTGTCCTCATTGTTAATTGGACACTCTAAGTTCAGCCCAGCCATGGGGGCTATAACCAGTGTACTCTTAGTGACAGTACCAGTCTCTGATAAATGGGTGGGTTGCGTCAGAAAGGGCATCTGATGTAAAAAATCAAATCAAGTGTGCGGTCATCCACTATGGCGACAAACAGAGAGGGAGAAGCTGAAAGCAAAACATTTGCTTGTTGTGCTCTGACAAAGTCTGACGAATATTGTCCCGCCATATTTCTACAGCAGCCCAGAGGGACAAAACAGCCACAGTATGAGTTTGATGATATGAAGAGATCACTATACTCAGGTGCAATAAAAGTGCTTTCTCACATGTCAAATATACACATAATAGTAAATAAATAAATAAATCAATCAATAAAAACAGCAGCAATTTCAATGACACAACAACAACAGAATTAGTATTAATACAAATATGAAATGAAATAAATATGGTGGTTTTCATAGTCGGCTCCGCCCACATAAACCTGACGCATATACCAACTTGAAAACATGTGTTTCTATGGGAACCTCAGAAACTGACAGACAACCTGACGCTCTTGTTGATGATGATGCACTCTCTGGCACACAAAGGCCATCGTCGTCGCCTGGCACTCCCAACATGTTTCAACACGTCAGTATGACCACGCTACTACAAAAGAGTGTGCCTTTAAGTTTTCTTTGACTAACTTTAATGTAATTGAAATACTTTTAAATAGTAGGAAAATACAGAAAATTAGAATTGATGCAAATAAATGCAGTTTCTTTGGCCAGTTAGCACATTTGTGGGCTTTATTACACTCATTGGAAAACGCACACTTGCTCACTACGGCACATTCAAACATACAGGCCTGTGAAGCTTCCCTCTTAAGGACTCTGCATTAACTCGTATTTATTTGGACCGAATAAACAAAGTGTTCTTCACAACCTTAACCATAATCAGTGAATGTCTATCCTTAACATAACTACAATTCAAACATTAGCCCTAACTATAACCACTTCCTCAGGTTTTAGTCTCTGTGATGTTAGTGCATGACTCATAGTGAGGACACTCACTAGACATAATGCATTTTACCCTTACCTTAAACAACACAACTAAATACCTTACCCTAATCCCTAATCCCTAACCTATACCTAACCTGAACCTGATTCTGACCCTAACACTCATTGCTCCTCACAAAGATACCCATAAAGGAACACTCACACTGGTTTCTATGACCTCATGACATTGACTTACATTCATTTCCTGGAGACTTAGTCTAACCTTAAACATACTACTGACCTAATCCTAACCCTGACCTTAACCTGACCCTGACCTCAGCCTAACTTTAAAACATCACCGTCTTCACCTTAAAATGTAGTAATTTACATTATGGGGACCTTATGGGAATTTTTGTCTCCATAAGGAAGACAAGTCCCCATAATGTGACTGTGTGTGGAATATACACACAGACACACGCACGCACGCACACACACACACACACAGGAAATGGTACTCCTTGCAGAGACAAAATAAAGGTATTACGTCTGAAACTGATGTGAAAAACCCACAGTTAGTAAAAACGAAGGTGTTTTAAATTCTACAACTCCCTGGACAGCTCCAGTGAGACACGGTTGATGGACAGGCTGTTAGTGGCAAGGTGTAAACTTTCACTTCCTGCCGCTCTCCTGGCAGGAAGTGAAATGGTGAACCTGTGACCTCTAATGGGTTAAAAATCCATCGTTTCACCACGGTAAACAGAGAGATCACAGTCAGTCTCAGTGAGATGTGTGTGAACTAACTTTGACTGTGATGTAACAGCGTTAAAAAAAAAAAGGTACCGTATAATGGACATAATATGTAATGCAGTCTGACATAATTAACAGTTACTAAAGTAAATATACCGTATTGAATTAAATCTATTGAGTGCGATTTAACTGTGGGATAATATGACTAATATATACTAATGAGTAGCTTGTGGATCAATAAAGTCATAGCAAATAATAATGCTCTATAATTTGATGGGGATAGATAATAATGATTTACATTACTATATACATTACATTATAGTCATGGTAATAATATTGGTAATAGAAGAAAATATTACAGTCATATGTTATTTCCAAAGTAATAGCTGAGAACGCCTTTCTCATGAAAATGTTTTGAATCAAAATTCATAATCACCATATTATAAAGTTTAAATTCATCCTGTCACACAGAGACTTTTCATTGATGTTACTCTGTGATTACTATACACATACCATAATATGAAATTTCTATTAAATATAATTATCATATTGTTGCTACTGTAATGTAAGATGTCTCCAGATATGATATATATTTGAAGAAGCAGAAATACTCATGCGAAATACAAGTACCTCAGAATTGTACTTCAATACCATATTAAAAATCAATGTTGCCTTCACTTTGCCTTTTTTGTGTCTCAATGATAATCTGTTAAATTGTCTTCATGCTTTTCATTGACACTTGTGGTCCTCTCATATATACATAAACAGAAGTAAGAAAAAGGGGCAAAATAAGCAAATTCTCTCAAATCTGTATTGGTTTTTTTTTCTTAAAAAAGGTTGTTAACCTAATTCAAATATGGAATCACATAAATGTGATGTCATTATTTGATTTCCTTACACACATTTTCAGAAACTGTGGCTCAATTATCTTAAAACTTTAAACTCAAAACAAATCGCACAGCAATGGAAACCAGGTTCCCTCTTCTCTAAAGCGACGTCTTCCACTAAAACAACACACACAACGATGATGTGCTTATGTCTCACAGAACATCAAATAAACACTGATGTGATCACAGTGTTCACGTATGTTCTGGCATCACAAGGTCAAGTTACACATTCAAAATACAAGTGTGTTTTCTTTTACTCATTTGTGTGTGTTTTTTTAAATAGCCTCATTCCACATATTCAACATAAAAAAACCTAAGATAACACAAATAACACAAAGATAACATAACAGAAATATTTAGTCTAATTTTGAACAACATTTAAAGGAAAACACAGTTATTCTAATTAGAGTTTATCAGTTTGGAGCAGTGTTGTTGCTACACCAGCTTCAGATTTTCATAAATGTGTGTGCAGTTCTATTATTGTGCATCAAGAACTCTAACAAAAGAGTCATCTCCATCTTCCATGTACAGAGAGAGGATGAAAATGCTGCTCTCACCCCTAGGTGTCACTGTTCGCCTGATTTTTTTCCCCTCAACATGCAGCTTGTGACAAAGTTATCTCCATCAGAGCTCCTCCAAAATGGAGATAAAGGTTCACAGCAAAGAATTTCACGCAACCATATTTTCTGAAGTCACTCACTAACTATAAAGTGATCCATAAAAAAGCTTTTCCTTCTGTGTCAGTGAAAGTGAAATTAAACATTTACCAATAATCGAAACTTGTCACACTTTCATTAGATAAAGAAAAACAAGAATTAAATAATAAAAAAAACCCTGTACTAATGAAATACATTATAGGGGGTTAAATTGGAATATGAATTTACATTACATTTTGAATTAAAGTAAATTACGTTGAATTAAATTAAAACAAACAAACACATACATATTTAATTCAAGTGTGTAATTAAGTTTAAATATAAATAATCAAATAAGAATAAACATTTCGTGAAATAATCTAATTTAAATTCAGTAATATATAAATCAAAACTAGATTTTAAAAAACAGCTGTGATCCTTATTTTTCAATAAATGAAAAAAACGCTTCACGCTTTTGTAATTTTTCCAACACTGATATGAAAACATGCTGCAACGTTTGAGTGACCAGAGCAGGAGGACGAGGCCTAAAGTTACAGACTTTTAAAAAGTTCTCCAGGTTCTCCAAACCTGGCTCGTAAAAAAAACACTCTTTGGCTCTTGTGGACCATGAACATCCCATAAACTGCAAAATGACTGGATCTCTCCAGCAAGATTATTAGGTGCTACTTCAGCGCTACTGAGGCCTTCTATCATCTCATCTTTGTTTTTGTGTCACATGTGTTAAAAAAAGGTGTGGTGTTCCATGGTTTATGGACGAGAGTAATAGAAAACATAAACACTGATGCCTCAACAGCACAGATAAGGAAATCAATGGTGCTGATGTCAAACACTGAAGACCACGAGAAGATCACAGGACATTCAGGGATGTCTGCTGTGGGAGGTTCGCGTCTATCACACATCATGGAAGCAAAGGTCATCACTGGGTTCATATGAAAACTAGGAAATGCTCTGTCACTGAAGAAGAGGAGGAGGAAGAACAGGAGGAGGAGAGAGACCCTGACTGACTTGACTTTATATTTGACCTTTTGGAAAGGAGAGCTAATCCTTGAATATAATAGACTGTAAGATATGGGAAATGGCTGTGGTGTTATCTCCGTTACCCTGGAGACCATCAGCAGCACCCAGAGCAGCAGCAGCAGCAGCAGCAGCAGCCAAGTTATTAACAATTCAGTTTGTGTATGTTGGGGAAAGAAATACCTTTTCTGCCTGCACTGGTCCCTCCTTATATTCACACACACACTCACACACAATGTGTTTACATTACAAGGCACACACAGCTTATTCTTTATTCTTTGTGCCTATAGGACAGGGGCTTTATTTTTATTATTATTATTCTTCATGAGACAAAGAAATAAAGCTTTTGTGGTTGAATATCAAGATTATAGTAATCCGATTTAAAAAAAAATTTGGTTATGATTTACATTTGTGTCTCAGTTGAAGACAAACCAGAAAGTGGATAAGTGATAACAGATTTCTTCTCCTAATATCCTTATTTAGTTTTTTGTTGTTTTATATATATCTATATCTCTATATATGTGTAAATATGTATATGTATATGTATATATATATTTATATAGATATGTGTATATATAGAGCGATATATAGATACACTATATCTATCTCTCTCTCTCTATATATATATACTATATATATGCACTATACACATATATGTATATATGTATTATATATATGTAATGTATGTAAAAGATTATATGTAATCTTTTAGATTACATATATACTATATATATATACATATACACACGCATATATACATACATATCATTATGAAATAGTTAACAGTATAAAGAAAAAAATCATAATTTGGGCAAAGGTCAAACAGTTATATAAAGTGTTGTTAAGGGTTAAAATCAAGATAAATAAATAGATAAATACATAGATAGATAAATAGATAAATAGATAAATACATAGATAGATAAATAGATAAATACATAGATGGATAAATAAATAAATAGGTCCTAATCAACTTGTCAATCTACTAAGGCCTTTTGTGTAACCCGGCAGTTTTATAGCTCTGTACCCGCGGCTTATATTGGTCGCATTTTTAATTAAATAAATAAATGTCCAGCACATGAAAAGCATTATTCAGATCAGTCTCTTTCTCTCTGTGTGGAAACGACTGAGTCTGTTTTAAGTCTTATCCACTAAAATCCAACATGAAAGAAGAAATAAGACACCAACAAAAACCGGAACCTCAGATGGCTCCCGCAGATAAATCTCTCTTTTTTTGAAAAAAATAAAAATAAAATAATAATAGTAATGGCAAAGCGAGTGGGTTTACTGCTGTTTAAATACAGAGAATAAAGCCTGTGCACATGCACAACATTAAACTTGTAAATAATAGCCAAGACCACGCTTTGCTCCCCCACACGTGCACACAGACACACATAGCATTATCTATCTATCAATCTATCAATCATCCTCACAGATCTGCTCCAGTAAATGATGCATCCCCCTGCATTAGATGTATTTGTTGTGCGAGTTTGAAAAGGCAGCGATAATCTGGCAGAGGGAGATAAGAAATGGCATTTATTCCGCGGCACTTTGGAGCCTATTTCCCGGGGCCGATCAGCCCCATATTCTCCGCGACACCTCCAGCAGCTCGCTGATAACGATTAGGCTATTTATTATCTTCACAAAGAACAAAGATTAGCCAGCACCGGTGAAAAATTACCCCGGGATGGCTTATAATCAGTGAGACCCAAGGATCCTGCGATGGATTTTGTCTTTCTGCCTCTCTGTCAAGCTGGGAGGGCGACTACACACACACACACATACACACACACACACACAGTGAGCGAGAGAGCAGTTAAATCCACTCTTACTGCAGAAAATATATTTATTTAACCGTGGAAAACAAATACATAAATTAATAAATAAAACACTGCTATTATTATTATTGTTGTTGTTATTATAATAATAATAATAATAATAATAATAATAATAATAATAATAATAATAATAATAATAATACTAATAATAACAATAATAATAACAATAATAATAACACTATTAGTAGTAGTATATTACAACTACTACTACTACCACTAATAATAATAATAATAAGAATATAGGGGTTTTAATAATTGTATCATAAACTAAAAAAACAAACACAAAAACTATACACAGTATGTTATGTGGTGTTTTCTTGTTGTTAATTTGTAACTTTGTTTTTAAATTAGTTGGTAATGCTGAGTCATCACTTCCAATTATATTGTTCCTTCATGTTTTTATTATACTATTATTATTTGTATTTTATTAGAGGTAAAGCCACTTCTTATTCGAGTCCCATAATGAGATTCTCAGAGCTGAAACCGCCTTCGACCTCTCTCTTTCAACAGGGTTCGTGTGTGCGCGCGTGCACGTGAGAAAAAAGAAAAAGAAGAAGGGAGGCATAAAAAAAAGAAGAGCGGATTGAATTAATGTCAAATCCTAAAATGGAAGTGGATGTTCGCCGTCGATAAGGTTTTATCGCCTCGCCAGATCAAAAGGGCTCACACTCAAAGCATGTGTATTTCCACATTATCATGCTGATGAGCTCTAATACTGTTACACTTGTCCCTCCGGTGAACGCCACGCTCTCCTCTCTCCTCTCTCCTCCTCCTGTGTGCTGCTGCTGCTGCACACACTTTATATGTATATATATGACTTATCTCACTTTTATTACAACAAAAACTATAGATAGATGGATAGATAGATGGAGAGAGAGAGAGAGAGGGAGAGATAGATAGATAGATAGATAGATAGATATATAGATAGTTAGATAGATAGATAGATAGATAGATAGATAGATAGATAGATAGATAGATAGATAGATAGATAGATAGATAGATAGATAGATAGATAGATAGATAGATAGATAGATAGATAGAGGTCGCTATTGATAAACTAAAGTATCTCAACCTTTTGTGGCTGTTAAATTCAAACGTAATCCCCTTGTGTTGATCTACACTGAGCTGCAAAAGCCTCTCAATATATAGTGTTCTTATTCTGCTCATAAATGAGTTGCTTTATGGCAACAATTTTACCAAATGACTTCAGAGCAAACGAAACATTTTGTCATTTGTGCAGCGAGACTTTGATCGTTAATTGTGTTTACGATGAGTTCGAATCTAATCTAATTTAATTTAATTTAAGATAATCCAATGTGGTGTGATCTGATCTCTCCGCCTTCTAGTGGTTGGTATGTTCTTAGAAATCTCAGTGGGGTCAGTGTGTGTGATGTACTAGATGTATTATTTATGCGGCCACAGTGTAAATATCAGTTGCAGTGTTCTTCCTCGAGTTCATCCGCTGGGACTGAGACAGACCGAGCAGGCAACCCCCGTCTGTGTGTGCGCGCGCGCGCGTGTGTGTGTGTGTGCGTGTGTGTGTGAGAGAGAAAAAGTTCACGTCCTGGATCTGTGTGTTTTTTTTTTCTCTTCCTCTTCTTTTAGATGCACTGACGTCAGGAAACGGCGTCAAGAAGGCGGCAGTGTCTGCTGGCCGAGGCTGCACGCGCTCCCTCTCCAATTATTGTCTGTCCATCATGTGCGAGGAGAAAGAGAGAGAGAACGAAAGAGAGAGAGAGAGAGAGAGACGCAGTCTGAACTGGACTAATACACACTCGACTACCATCACAGTCACGTGCGCACTGCAACATGGACGACATGTGTTTGTTCTTCATTAATAAGAATTAATAACAGCAGTAATGCTTAATATTTATTTATTAATGCCACAAATGTCCAAGAGAGAAAACGATTCACGATTAAATTAAATAGATAGTGAATTATCGTTCAAGAAACTTGAAAACAAACTTGATTCTGATCCATATAAAATCTCTGTATCTGTGGTTTGATGGTTAATAAAACATGTGTTTATGGTATGTGCTCCCGTAGATTACACAAACAAAGTAGGTGGATATTGTGTTCCAGGACTGTTGTGAAATATCAAAAACAAAACAATATTGGAATCCAAGAAGCTAGATTAGACTGCGTCTTTTAAATTATATAACATAATATACAGTTTACTGTTGGTGATGTTCCGAGGTGGAGGTGGGTGTGTGTGAGGGGCTCTGATGTTTTGGGCAGAGGTGCCGCGCTATTGGCTGAGTGTGGCTTCATTAGAGACTCCGCCCACGAGTCTCTTGACAAGGTTCGCCCCGCGCTGTCAGCCACAGTCCTACGTGTTGCTTTGAGTCCCAGAGGACGGAGTTTCTCTGACAAACACCAACCGACGACAGAGCTGCAGCACCGACACACACTCACCGACACACACTGACACACACAGACTCAGTGGAGACAGTTTACCACTGAGCCTCGAGCTGATCGGACACAGAGAGAAGGATACACTGCAGGTCTGTGTTTCACTGTCTTTATAGTGAAAGAGCGTATTATGGGATGGTGAGAATATGGAGATAAAGAGAGATTTGTTTGTAAATATTGTGGGTGAAGGGACACACACCATAACCCGCAGCTGTGTGTGTGTGCGTGTGTGTGTGCTCTGCGTTTAGACACCATGACTCTGGCTTTAAAATATTAACATCTGATGTTTGCTTGTTGCAGGTTTCATGTGTCAAACTCGACTTGATGTCCCGGAGAAGATCACAGTTTAACTCAGGAGAAAAACAACAAAATAACACAACATCTTGTGTAAATGGACACAGTGAAGATCTCGTAAAGGAGGCGTTTTGAACCAGGACATCTTATCCCCACGCATTCGCACACAGAGTTAGAGACATGGATGTGACGGCTGACCAGCCCCGCTGGATGCATCACGCCATGCTCAACGGACAGCACACGGACTCCCACCACGGCCTGGGTCACCAGTACATGGAGCCCACGACGCAGCTCCTGCCTCCGGATGAAGTGGATGTTTTCTTTAATCACCTGGACTCACAGGGAAACCCGTACTACCACAACTCCGCCCGGGCCAGAGTGTCCTACGGCCAAGCGCACGGTAAGATGGAGCCACAGTAACAATAATAATGATATTTATTATACCTGAGACACGCACGGAACTCACTGAGAGATGAGTATTAAAAAAATGCTGTTTTTTATTCCAAGAGCCACAGCTGCACCGCTTGTTTTAAAGGGAGCATACAATAAAATAAAAAAACAGCAAATTGTCAAATATAATTGTGTGTGTGTCTCTTTGTTTTTTTTTTTAGAGAATAGATGTATTTGATATTTCTATAAGCAGATGTTGCACTCATGGCCGCATCCCATTTCGCTGTAGCGTCTGCGTGAATGTGCATTGACAATATATATATTCTGCAAAAAAAAGAATTAAATGGTTTGATTGTTTTCATCTTTATAACAATTCTGCTCCTATTTTTTATTTCATTCAAATTTCAGACACATGATGTGTTTTTTGAGGTGTGTGACTAAAATGTGAATTCAAATTTCTGTGTGTTTTATTTATTTATTTTTTACACGACCGTTATCAATTGATTTATTATTCAATTTCACTTGTTAGAATTAATATGACAATTCATAATAATAATAATTCGTTTTTAATGTATTTGAATGCATATTTTAGTTAAGTGAACGTGTCCATTTTAGGTTATGTATTTACATGATGCCAGTAAATCAACACATCTTGTTATTATTTACGTTTGCATCCAAAGCAAGAAGACATGGAACACAACAAATAAAAGAATGACTGTAGATTCTCATTCACATATGTAATAAAATCCATTCTGCATAAGAATAAGTAGATTTGAAGACGTTTCAGGTGAAATGATGAGACTGAAAATAAATCAGGTTTCCATCATTTCTATAATAAATAATACGTTTTTTGTTTTTGTTTTTTTATTCTCAGCTCGTCTGACGGGGACTCAGGTGTGCCGACCTCATCTCCTCCACAGCCCGGGGATTTCATGGTTGGACGGTGGTAAAGCAGCTCTCTCCGCTGCTCACCACCACAACGCCTGGGCCGTCAGTCCCTTCAGCAAACCCAGCCTCCACCACCCGGGCTCCGCGTCCCCCGGCGGCCTCTCCGCGGTCTACCCGTGCAGCAGCAACTCAAACACGGTCTCCGCGCCGTCGCTAACGCCGCCCTCCCACTCCAGCCCGCATCTGTACACGTTCCCTCCGACACCGCCCAAGGACGTATCACCAGACCCGGGGGCCGCGTCTCCTGCCACCAGAATGGATGAGAAGGAATCTATCAAATATCAGGTGTCGTTAGCGGAGGGGATGAAAATGGAGGGATCCAGTCCACTCAGGAGCAGCCTGGCCTCTTTGAGCACGCAGTCGCCCTCCACCCATCATCCCATACCCACGTATCCAGCCTACTCTCTCCCGGCGGCGCACGAGTACGGCAGCAGTCTGTTTCACCCAGGGAGTCTGCTGGGAGCATCATCCAGCTTCAACCCCAGAAACAAAGGCAAGGCTCGCTCCTGCACCGGTGAGTCCACTGGAAACACAATAAAAATCCCTAAACTCAACAAAAAAATTAATTCAAACAAACCAAACTGAGCTTCAAATAGTCGTGGGCTCAATTGTATTTGCTGGGAAACTAAAACTAAAAAGTGAGTCCCAGGAAATTTCAAAATAAGCAAACACATTTTTGTAATCCAGTGGTACTCTGCAGAATTCAAATGTAATGCACATCAAACATACAAATCACATCATCAAATTATTTATGAGTCAATCAAATACAAGATAATTAACATACAAAAATAATTTGAATTCGTTTTTTTTTTTTTAAAAAGGGAAAATATGCAAATAAAATACAAAAAAACCTAGAAGCGAAAATGTAAAATGCCAGGAAATATGCACTCCTTCATTTTAACCCATTTAAATAAACAGCATCAAATAACCCATTGAATGTATTCCAATCTATTCAGTTTCAGTCACTGCACTTGCATCATGCCCTCTTGCATCATGTGCTGTGATTTGAGCTGCACTAACCTTTATTTAAAATCCTGTAAACGGGATTACGGCAATTAAAATAAATCAACAATAAACTAAGAATAGTCACAATATGAATAATCATGATGCTCCCGCCCCTAAATCAATATAGTTTTAAAGGCCTTTGCCTGCATTCCACTGTTCTCCAACACACAGAGACTATGATAATCCTCTTTTGTGAAGCGTGACTCTGTAATTACGCCTGATCTGGCTGCAGCAGAACAGTGAGCTGGATTCAGCCCAGAGGTGTGAAAGGAAGATCCGCAGGTGCACCGAGCCAAAGCCTCAGTATTTAGGCCAGAGTCGCTTCTCTGTTACATAAGACATCAATACATTGCCCTGATTGTCACTTGATTACAGACCAGGACACTTCCAGCTTCAAACCGGATTGTGTTCAACTAACTTCTCAGCACAGCGGCGTAACATAACCTCATGTTTATTATGAAATATGAGCTGACATCACAACTGGCTGCAAAATGTCTTCTGCTGACTTCAGTACAATCTCTGCATTGTTGTGATTATGTCAAGAACAAAAACTAATCCAAAAGTACTGATGGGCATTTTGTGTCTTACTGGTTTGACTTGTGTTTTGAAGGCTTTACGTTGAATGTACACAGAATAAAGATCCATGTTTTTCATCATCAGACTAGTTTAGAAAGACAACTTTCTATAAAGAAGTAATTCACACTAAAGCAAAGTGAAATTGTCTAAATATCCACTTCATTTTCTTGCTCACAACCTACAGATATATGATTCTCTACTGATTAAAAAACAAAAAAAGGTGTGTAAAACCTAAAGCTCAAACTGAAAACAGCACATGGTAAACCCACACGATACAGAAAAGTAGTGTCTATAAATAAATACATTGTTGAAATCATGTTTTGTGTGTGTGTGTGTGTGTGTGTAGTAGTATAATTGAACAAAAGTCTAAAAGTGGCTGAATAAACGACTGTCACGTTTGATTTCACAGATGTGACATCTGTGTGTTTCTCTTCAGAGGGCCGCGAGTGTGTCAACTGTGGAGCCACGTCCACGCCTCTGTGGAGACGTGACAGCACCGGTCACTACTTGTGCAACGCCTGCGGCCTGTACCACAAGATGAACGGCCAGAACAGACCGCTCATCAAACCCAAGCGCAGGCTGGTGAGTCTCCTCGCTGAACATGAGTGTGTGTGTGTGTGTGAGAGAGTGAGTGTAGAGGTGGCAGTAAATAAATGAAAAGTGTAAGGTAGAGGGAGGGAGGTGGGGAGGTCGGGAGGTTGGGGTGTACAATGCCAGGAAAGTTATATTTTCCCAATCAGCTTCCAGGAATTGTATTTGTCGCTCACCTCTTGCCCCTTCAGCTCAGGCTGTGAGCAGAGTGGAGCTGTCTCTGTTGTTTCTCTTATCATTATTACTACTACTTCTGATACTGACATTGATAGCAGGGCCAGACTGATCCATCCCTCAAAACTCTCACTACTGCTGCTGCTGCTGCTGTGTGAGTGTGTGTTTGTGTGATGCTGGTGTCTTTTAAATGTGCTGTGAGGTGTTTAAATGCAGGTCTTTGTTTGTTTTACTCTGACATGTGGGCAGCAGAGCAGCAGTCTAGTGAAAACCATGTGTCTCCATCCGTCATGATGTTGGACTTGTCACATAAACTGAGAAATTGCTGGTTGAGGAATGTCCTCCTGTTTCCGAAACAAGCCGTTAGAATATCAGTTATCCCAGTTCTTTGCTGTGCAGTAGCTCCATTTTTAAGTTTACATGTAGTGAAGTTTTTTGTTTTTTTACAGGACAGACATTTGTGTCTCAGTGAAGAGGATCAGAACACATTTGGAGTTGGTTTCAGCCAAATATCAATGCACAGTATGAAGGATGCTTTACTAGCTCTTCTTCAGCTGAGCAGTTCATTCATTTAGACACAAGATCAGAAATTAAACACTAAGAGAAGAGACTTTAAGGGGTGAAATCTAATCTGTAAAATACTAAACACTTGGTATGTTTGCTAGTTATGTCTAGATGTGTCTTAATAATATAAACTCAAAGCAGCTTCTACCACCTGAATGCATGAGTGCACCAGGAGCCAGCTGTGAAATGAAAACAGCATTTGAGAATAAAGCTTATTAAATCAGCAGAAGCCTAATTAAGGATGAAAAGGGTCGAGGACACAAGGACATGTGAGTTTAAACTGTTTCATCTCGAAGAAACTCTTGGCTGCGTGGACTGACAGGCCACAGATACGATGATAACGTGAAAAGAATCGAGTAAAAGACCATTTCTTTATGTGTAATGATTGTAATGTGCGCAAAATCCGACGCGCAAGGAAAAAAGGTGTGGTGCGTAAAATGCGCACGGTGAGAAAAATCTTGACTTTGATGCGTATTAGTCGAAGGATCGTTTCTGTGTCGTGTCACGCAGTACGTTTCATATTTAGGTTCCCATTTATTTTAGAGTCTTTCGACGCGGCTATACAAATGCGTAAAAGCAGCCGTATATCAGGCCTGGTTTCCGTATTGCTCGGCGCAGAGCAGCTTGTGTTCAGAGGCTGCAGCCTTCCAGTTGTTTCCTATCCGGATATATCTGACCGGTCCAGATAAAGCAGCGGGGCCAGCGCCTGCTTCCTCCTGCGGCCTCTGGACTATATAATAAACTCAGAGCTCGTTTTTTCTTAGTGGTCAAGCTCTGCACGCGCTCCTCACAGAGAAGGTAGAGAGAGACGAGGGGGAGACAGGAGGACAGGGACAGACGTGCAGGCTGCGGGGGAATGGGTGACTATTAATCAGAGAGAGAGAGAGAGAGAGAGAGAGAGTTTACGTGTGGAAATGGTCAAAACGTCATCTAACGACTGGCATTTAGTATATTATATACTATACTATAAACATATATATATATATATATATATACATTTAAATCACCGTCAGTGAACAGAGGGCCTACAGTTTGTGAATGTGAATATTTGAAATGACTTATATTAATTTTAGCTTTAGGCACATGCATGTATAATTATTACTTCTCACGAATTTACACAACAGTGTATGTTTTACTACAAAGCAGAGGCTATATGGTGAACGTTTTGTTTAGGTTAAGGCATCTCCCGTGTGTGTGTGTGTGTGTGTGTGTGTATTAATATCTTTGTGAGGTCCAAAACAAATATCTCCGCTGCCATTTCAGGGTTAAGATCTGGTTTTAAGGTTAGGGTAAGGGTTAGGCTCTTAGTTGTGATGGTTAAGGTTAAGGTAAGGGGCAAGAGAATGCATTATTGCTATGAGGTGTCCTCACTAAAATATGAAAACAGGTTTAGGTGTGTGTGTGTGTGTTCTTGTATCTGTTACTTTGTGACCTTTTCTGGCATAAACACTGACCTTGTCAGGCACAGTAGTCCTTGTGGAGACCAAAACCTGGTCCTATAATGAGGGAGAACCTATTTTCTGAGGAACTGGTTAAGTTTAAGACTAGGATTTGAATTGTGGTTAGGTTGAGTTTAGGGTTAGACATTAACTGGTTATCCTTAACATTAGGGATAAGATTTTGTTTAGGCGTGTGTGTAAATGCATGTACTATGTGTTCATAGATTACTTTAAAATGTATAGTCATAGTATTACAATGCAAATAAATGACAGGGTCATCAGATTATTATATTATTAGTATTATTTTTATTTGTGTATCATCACTGATCCGGCACTTTTTTAAGCCCAACTTAACACATATGTATTTAGATTGGCTTTTAATATCTAGTAGCACAGGGACACTTACTTTCATTCTGCTCTTAATGTACATTTTCGGTTTTGATTCTTATTTTATTAAATTGTATTGCACATTTTGTGTCTTGCAGTCTGCTGCCAGACGAGCAGGCACCTGCTGCGCTAACTGCCAGACGACCACCACCACACTCTGGAGACGCAATGCAAACGGCGACCCTGTGTGCAACGCCTGTGGCCTCTACTACAAGCTGCACAACGTAAGTCCTCCAGTGCTGATTGTGGGCAGGCAGGTTAGACTAAAGCTGTGAGGGATGATATAAGGGTGAGGAGAGGGGGGGAGGGAAGGAGGGAGGAAAGGAGGGCGGGAGGATGAGGGTTGTTTTACTCTCTGACACTGTTGGACTTGTTGGTGTTTTCTTTCTTTGTGCTTTATTGTTTCCATGGTAGACATAATCCCCTGAGAGTCACAAAGGTCAGACTGTAGTTAAGTGGGGCTGCCACCAGGCCAGTCTCCAAATACATCAAGACTGCAAGCATCAGTGTGCTGCTTGTGATCTTTAAGCAAGTTAGACGTTCACATATCATGAGAATATTCTTCTCAACAAATCTCCAAAAGATAAAAAAAAAATCAACAATTAAAATCTTCCGAGGTTTTAGCGTTTTCTCTGTATTCTGATACTGTAACTTATTCCTCTGTGAGGTCTATTGTTGTACAAATGTTATAAAAAAAAAAACTAGTAAGCTGCATTGTTAGTGTCAGTCACATGTATATATATATACTGTATATATACATATACATATATATATGTATGTAACAACAAGGACATAAAATAATAATGTCAAGTTAAAGCTGCAGTGTGTACATGTCTGGTGATATTTTGTTTATTCAAACATGTTGTAACATTATTTGTCCTTCATCTGATCAGTCAATACTATCAGACTGGACTGAGGGAGCGCTTGTGTGTATACCACAGCAGCACAGGGGTGGGCGGGGACAAGAAGCACCTCCATCTGCCTTTATATAAAACTAATCACTTCAGCCAGTTTGGCACTGGATGCATGTGCAGCATAGTTTTTATTTATTATGGGAATAAACCTCTCGCCTTTTTTTATTGTGACAATACTCAATCTTCACAGTTTCAGCCTCTGTGTCACGTCCTGTTTCTGTTTCAAAGTAAAATCACTCGTGTTTCTGTTCCCTGAGCCGTTCTTTTTATTTCAACAAAAAATATATTGCTTGCTGAAGAGTCCTGGCATTTAGTTGAGCACAGAAGAGTATTTAGAGTATTTATTTTATGATTTTCAAAGACAAACTATGCTCCACAGTAGCTGAGGAGGAGATGCACATGAGATACAGCAGAACGTCACTGCTATTGTCACGTGCTGCACATGCATCCAGTGTGAAATTAGACTTCCTGTACACACTGCATGAAGAGATCTAAACACTGCTTTACTGAGGAACACACGAGAACACGTTTAAAATATACCTCACAAATATTAAGTGTTAACAAACAAACCAACAAGTGCATAAGATTCTCCAGAGTTTAACCGCCTTGCCTCTTTTCCTTGTGTACACAGGTAAACCGACCTCTGACCATGAAGAAGGAGGGAATACAGACACGCAACCGCAAAATGTCCAACAAATCCAAAAAGAGCAAGCGAGGCTGCGACAGCTACGAGGAGTTCTCCAAAAACCTTCACGACAAGAACTCTCCCTTCAGTGCTGCCTCTCTGGCCGGGCACATGTCCATGGGCCACTTGCCACCATTTAGCCACGCCGGACACATGCTCCCCACACCCACACCGATACACCCGTCATTCGGCCACCCACACCACTCTAACATGGTGACAGCCATGGGCTGAGCAGACGGAGAGGGGGGGGTTAGCATTGAGCTATTTCAAGATCATGACAGATTAATTAAAGGAGATGAGGGTCTCACTATAAGGACAGTGGGGACAGTGTGACAGTGTGCATCTTCATCTTGATTGTCTCTTGGTTTTGACATTGGTGATGTCACAGGAATGTTGGAGAAAAGATGTATCAAGGAAAGGACATTTTGTTTTGCTTCTTATCTATGGGTAGATATTTTGATGGAGAAAGATTCACATGTAAACACAAAAATGCCACCACACCTCATAGTTTTGCTCCAACTGTCCCCACTGACGCCCTGACTGTCCACAGTGTGGTTCAGCATGTGCTGAGCAGGTTTATGTGACTGTGAATACTGTAAATGTATTAGATCGGGCTGTCCCACACACTGCAGGCCCCTTCGTAACCTTAAACAAAAATATGCTGGATTTTTATTTCCTTCTTTTTTTTCCTCATGGACAATTTTAAAAGGAATTTTCTCAACAAAAAAAAACAAGCAAACAATATGTGTATGAATCCTAATTTGACACTGTTTATTATAATTATTGTTATAATAATATTATTATTATTATTATTGTTGTTGTTGTTGTTCAGATAATTTATTTTTATTGCCTCTTTTCTTTCAATATATCACATGAATCATATGGATACTGTTATCCCAGTAATCAATATATTTTTAGCTGATGTGCTTTCTCTGAGCTGGTCAACATTTATACTCACAAGAAATAAATAAATCACATTCATTATGCAATCTGCTCCCTCTTTTCAATATCAAGAAGAGAAGAGAAACTGATCATTGAGATGTGAATCAAATGTATTTGCGAGACACATAAAAGTCAGAATTCTGTGATTCTTTGCACATTTATATCGATTAAGCGCAGTATGTGTGGCCTGTTTTTCACTGGATCAATCAATGAATATGTTTTTTGTGCCTGTTGAACCATTTTTGTTTCCATATGTTGCTCCACAGCACGTTCATGTTACCGTGTGCAGAACATCTCTGCGTCCTTCCTTCTGCTCCTGACCTGTGCTACGTTGATTTATCACGACCGCCAGTCAGTCAGAGTGCAAGCTGTCACTTTGCTACCTTTCAAAAGTAAGAATCTGGTGGACATTGTTGATATTAAAAATCATATAACCCTTGCAGTGGTGACTGACAAAACTTATTTAATATTGATATTTTCCATGTGGAATTCGACAAGCTTTGAAATGTTACAGCCACTGTGTTTAGATTACAAATGGATACGTATGAAAGTGATGAGACCACAGAGATTTTTCCCCTGACTCTCCTCAGCTCGTCTGCAGCTGTCTTCTGTGTAACAACAAACAAAATATAAATTAATTGAGAATATGAGTTGCTAAAAAGTGACATATTTCACTCAGGGGTTGGTAAAGAGCAAAACATAGGCAAAATGGAGTCTGGTGGAGAGATGCACTACTCCAAATAAACACTAATGGATGTGTAAACGGGGAACAATGATGATAATATTTAAGTATTATTGTGACAGCTGGTGCCTCATACAGAAAGCCAAAAAAAATGGGTTAAGACAAAATAAGTAAATTTCAAAAGCATAAAAATAAAAATACAAAAACGTATTCACTCATTGAGCAGGACATGTAGGGCAGCTTCAATAATGCACAAGTTCCTCTCCTCTCCTTTCAGGACAGGAGAGCCTCCTCTCCTTTGCAGGCGATCTCCAATCAGTGAATTTAGGTAACCCTCTCACCCTTGTTGACATGGACTTTCTAACAAACAGGTGACTTCACTGGGCAGCGAGGATTAGTGCTGCTGTTGACAGAACATGAGCAGGTTGAGCCATATGTTCCCACAGTTACTTAACCAGTTGCATCTGCTCGTTGGATAATACTCTTATGAAATAGACCATCTCATTGTCAGCCTGTTGCATGAGGATAATCCCACAGTAATATAAGACATTTTGTAACGGGCTTATTTTATTTTTGTCGCAATTTACCCCCTTTTCTCCAGGTGATGTAACTACCACCTGTGCTGCAGATTTGTACTGCACCTCTCATTTAACAGCTTTTAGTGAAATAAGGTCATGGCTCTAAATGTTCTTTTACACACAAATTGACTTGAGATGATTCATCGCAACGCACTGTGTCACCGTGTTAATGTGTCAACTAAATCATTTAACACCCATCGGTGTAAAGCAAAATGACCAACCCAATGAAGGCTGGTGCAACTCAAAGCAAAGCAACATTTCAACTGATATAATCCAAGCTGTGCAAACTCCTTTCCCCATTTAATTAAGAAAAACACGCAAAAACATTTAGTCTCTAAAACACATTTTTGTTGTTTGTGTGAGGGGTTAACAGTCGAGATTCTAACGTCATCGGACGCATCGGAGTCTTCCCGATTTCAAATCATAAGACATGTTTGATGTTTACGTCTGAACGGCAATTGGGGCGTGAGCAGAACCCCGCAAGAACCAATGAGAGCGAGTTGACCAGGAAACAGATATTACATACTTTTGTTCAGAACCTTAACTTGTACAAGCCAAGTTGATTCCGTCTTTTCAGCCATGACTTCATCCACTTTTGTTTTGGGTTTCTCAGCACAAAACATCACACACACACAACAGCTATTAACTGACAACACCAATAGTCCACCTCCAAGTCTGTATATATTCTGAAGTCACGCGGGTTTCTATGAGATCCCAAATCCCAAATCACATGCCGTTTATTCAAATGCCAAGTGTGTGGTCCTGTGTCTGTGCTTTCTCAGGATCAAACCATTGAAAATCATTTGCAAAGTTCGTTGTGTCTGTGGTCTCCCACGTTTTTTAAAATCAAGTCAGATTTGAAAATCCTCTAGTGTGGGACAGGCTTCAGTTACAGCCATGAATCCCAACATGACTCACAGTTTAAAGTCAACAAAAAGTCAAAACAAATCGCCCTCTCAAGACTTCCCTGACCTCTCACCCTGGAAGCACTTACTCTGTCATTCTTCCAGGCCCTACCAAATACTTTTTCACAGACCCTTTTAAAATGTCACCTTCTCCACAAAAATATGACAGAGTGAAAGAGCAAGACTTCTCGTAAAGAAGAGATAAAAGCAGGCAAATAGTTAAGTTTAAGAGACTAGGTGGGCGTCCTAAATCAGCTCACATGTGAGATTTACAGCTTCCACCTCAGCTCAAGTGTCCCTCCTTTGTTTTTCTACCAAACTCAATTAATAGAATCACAACTAGTTCTTGGACTGTCAGTGGACATCAGAGGAATGGGTTAGCAGAGAGATGGTGATAAAGGAGATGAAAGAGGAAAAGAGAAACGTTTTATTGTGTAACGAGATGAAGGTTGGTGATGTCAACGAAGACCGGGGGACAGTTAAGTCAGCATCATTAGATGCAAGATTTAAAAATGATAGTTTAGGTTATATGAGCCGACGGTCACTCAGACTTTTAACATGCACGTAAGCGGCATGTTAAAAGTCTGATTTTAGTCAGACTAAGACAAAAGATTGGTTTTCTTAGTGTAGTCCAGTAGTCCAACAAAAATCGAGCTAGTCTTAGTCGGACTAACATACGATTCATAGTCTGATTACTCCTGCATGTATGTGCTTAGTCAGACTGGGGTCGGAAATCAGCTGTGTAATAAAAATTCATAATTTCTTTTTACCAGTTTCAAAATAAAAGCATTCATTTCCATTCATTTCTTAAAACAAAGCTTTCAAAGTAAAACCAGCACAGCTAGAGAAAAGTCATGGGATTTAGATAAGTAGAGGCATATTTAATGTATATTATTTACTTAAGTAGCTATGTCCTTGTGTGAACTGCAGAGGTGTGTGAGACAGAGCCTTATAGTGCGGAAAATACGGTAAATAAAATGTTTATTGAAAAGTGTAGATTCAATTAAAGCTGGAATATATCTTAAAAACACCCAGATATGATCTAAACCAAGAGGTAGTTTGGTAAATGGAGAACAATTTGAGTATTTTAGGGAATCATGTGTTTAGTATGTATAGTGGGGGGAAAAAACTAAACTAAATAAATTAATCTTTATGGGGATTTTGAGCAAGAGATGAAAGACACTCAACAACAGCAAGAGTTTGTATAAGAAGAAAAAAACTGGTGTTAAAACCAATCACATGTACATTCACACCCACTACATTCTACTAAAACACTGATTTAGTACAAAATCAATACGTATACCCTGAGAAACCAAGAGACTGATGCATCTCACTGGTGTTTCCTGATCAGTGGATATGAGTTATGTCAGATCTGCTCCTGTGGGACGCTGTCACAATCTGGAGCTTAGGTGCTTAGGTGACATCTGGGTTCAAAGGTATTGTCTCTGTTGTGATCTCAAGAGGATGAAACGACACAAAACAATAAGAGGGTAAGAGGGCTCCTATCACTGATCCTCAGAATGTATGAAAGACACCCACTGACATAAACATGGCTGTGGGTACGGAGATGTTTTGGTTTCCACCAAGATAAGCACAGTTATTCAAGAGCTTGAAGTCCTCACACACACACACACACACACACACACACACACACACAGTCACACAGGGGCTCTGCAGAAAAGGTACAATATGCTGACACACAGTGCTTTCTCTCTGAAAAGTGGGACAACCTCCAACCACCTGATCCACAACCACTGACAAGACTCTTTCAAACTGCTTTTCTTCTCCTGTCGAGGCAGACAAATTCATCCCTCTTGTCTCTAAACAATCACCTCTTTTCTTCTGCCCGTCGCACCAATGAAAGGAGGAGGGAGGGTCCAGCAGAGAGAGAGGGAGGGAGCAATAGCTGCACAGAGCTATACTGAAGGCACCAGGCTAACGTCCTGTGTGTTAGGGCCCCTGGGACTGGGCGTCTGGGTCCCACTATCTTATAACACAGTTGACAAAAAGCCCAGGGCTCTACCCTCAGGAAATCTGAGAGGCGGGGTATCTAGGCCGGGAGGGTAAGAACTAGAGAAGGAGGGACAAAACATAACAGGTATGTTGCACTGACACTGGCCTATATTACACTACCAGTCAAAAGTTTAGACACACCTTTCCATTTACTTGAATGAGAAAGTGTGTCCAACTGGTAGTATACATATATATGTATATATATATACACACACATATATATAGGTACATATGTATATTATGCACACTATAGCTCAATCAATGCAGACCAACTATAAACCCATCACCACATTAAGGTAATTAACAGAATAAGATACATTTGTTTGTTCTGCTGTGTGACGTGAAAGAGGTTAGTGTTGGGAAACCTTGTGCATGCTTAATACAGACATTTTATGTGGACATGTTCACTGATTTGTGGACTGATGATTCTATGCACAGTATGTGAGGATATTCCACATGTGAGTGGAAAGACTTCCAGTTCATACCGTCCACGTCCACTAGGTCTGTGTAGCGTTAATTGCGCCATCCGCCCATTTCCATGTTGGTGTGCGTGGATCATACATGTGACGTCCTGCATGCGAGCATGGGAAAAGAACGTGTTGTGGTAGTAGCTATTGTAAAAAAGATTGAGAATCTAAATGTAATGTATCCTAACCTTAAAATCAAAAATCGATTTGGACAATAGCTATTCTGTGATACAATGGGATTTGCATGATTCACATCTAAAATGAAAATGTCATCCATTTGCTCCGCTCAACTGACTTTGTATGAGATTAACACACCACAAATGCTAATGTTCACTTACTTATGACGCTGAAGAAAAAGTCAGTGTGTGTCTAAAGTCACTTCATGAAGTGGACATGTGTTACATTGTATTCTGGAAAGTTACTAAATTTGTCAGATGCTGCCCAGAGTAAAATATCCCTGACCTCATGACAGTCTGCGCTCATTGTGTTACATAATGTGTGTAGGAGGAGATTTGACAGACAGCCAGATACCTGAAGGTCTCTGGAGACAGCTGCTCCATCCCTTTGAGGAATTGGACTTTTTTATTCAGCTGATTATCAGTGCAGCTGCAGCTTTAACTCCTGCCCACACCTCTATTACCAAACATAACCGTTAGCCAGGTCTCTGAAATAAAACAATAAAAGATATTGTAATCTCAATGAGGTGTTACCTGTTTTTTTTATTTTTATTTATTTATTTTATTTCATTTTATTTTTTTAAAACACAGTATTATTATTATCTACTATTTACACACTGTTTCCTCACAGCTACATTTCACTTTTATTCCTGTGCTATAAAAATGCCATCTCTACAACCGACAGCATGGAACTAACACATTTCTCTTAGCCTTCAACAGTCATTTGTGTCTTCTTCCTGGAACTGTGTCCTGTGACGACCATGAGCAGAGCTGCTTTAGAGGGTGGAGATAATCATTTCTAGGGATTTATGCTGCAGGCCAAGTGTCTCTGCTGTTAATGCTGCCTCTCATCTGACCTTACAGTGACCTGCAGAGCATCCAACAGCTCAGAGCCGGGGCCCCATTTGGCAGGAGACCAAACACAGAATGAGAGAATAAGATGACAAAAGCAACATGAAGGCAGTTACTGCAGCGCCAAATAACAATAAAACAAGCAGAAGATGGAGGAAGAGATGACAAATGAACAGGGAAGCAGGGAGAGGAGAGTAACAGCGACTCCATGAAAGACGACTACTGCATGTACTGTAGGGGCTACAGGATAAATCTTTAATGTCCTATGCAAAACTGGACAGGCGTGCACCAACATACATACACAGACATGAAATAAAGCGTAGTTTCTCTTCATAATCACAGGGGTGATATCTTGATGTGACATGTGTGGCTGTATTTTCTCATTTCTCATATTTTTTTTCTTCTCACTTCTCTCCTTCACTCCTTTTATTTAATTTGAACTGATTGCCTTTTTGACGAGTGCTTCCCTTATCGCCATTTTCCATCGAGCTGCTTTTCATTTCCGCTCCCTTTTATTGCTTTCTTTTCTAAATTTCTATGGTTTGTCTTTTTGAGCGTTCCACAACCTTACAGAGCACCGCTGTGACCAACATCGACCGCCTTCATTCATCCCGCTTCTTTACTCTTTCATAAATAATTTGTTGTTGCGTTTTTTTTCTTTGAGAAATCTCAGTTGCTTGACATGAACATTGTTTCCTGTGACGCAGAGATGCAACCGCAACTTCCACACCGCTTAGGTGGGGCGAGGGACGGAAATCGGGCCAAAGGAAACTGGAGACATGGATGTGAGCACTAAGAGAAAAAGAAGCAGTAGAGAAAGAAGAGAGTGACAGACATGGATAGGTTAAGTATACAGAACTCCCCCCCCAACACACACACACACACAACCCACTGGAACCATTTAGACACAAGCCTCTTCACATCTTTAATTTCACCGCTATTGTAGCGGCGGCCACAACACCCTGTTGTATTGTGTTTTACACAGCTCTGATATAATGAGACTGTTTTGTCACTTCCACAAGAGCCATTTCATGTGGACAGACATCACTGCAGGCATTTGAGGCTGCAACAACTCAATGAGTCCTCAGACAACGTGTTTCCTAAACAGTTTAACTTAAATGAGGCCTGGGCACACGCACATGCACTCACACGCAACTGAACACAGGAAATGCACATCAGTCATAATTTGTAGAGAGGTGATTATCATATAGAGAACTATTTAGTTTGAGGGAACAAACATTTCTGTGTTCAATTATATGTTTTTTGTAAGTTTGCCATTGAGCTTCTCATTGTCGGTATGTTCTGATGTTGTTATGATAACTGTTTAAAACACTGTTTTCTTTTGGAAGCAATTTAACACAAATTTCACCAAAATATTTGTATTTAAATATTCCACAAACAACTTTCTACGACTTCTCCCAATTTTCCTCCAGCCTCTCTGCTTTTGTCATTTTATTTTGAACATCTATGAATAAATGATCGTTACAAGTGGAAACTTTCTTAGCTACGAGACGCCTTTGCGTCAATTCACGCCGCCTTGAGCCTTTTCAGAACTACTCTGTTTCTCTTCATTTTCTATGCAGTGGAGATATGTTGAAAATCCGTGTCATGTTCTGTGAACACAGTGACAGTATAGTGTTTCATTAGCAACACATTAGTCACAGCTATTACAATGTCTAGCACTAGCCTGGTCAACAGTTAGCATATCAAGTTTAGAAAACAGTCAGATTTCAGTCTCTTTGAGGAGAAACTACCCACTAAATTTTACCCATGTTGTCTAGACGACAACAGCTGATTTCTTATTATTAGGGACCAGAAACATGAGTTGCACACACTGGAGGAACAAAGCGCCTTCTTTGATAAGTTAGTAGTTGGGATACTTTTGTTGAAGAACCATTCAGCATTAAAATCTTTTCATTTCTTTTTTACATTGGTTTAGTTTCTTACATCATGTGGTTGTGCTGTTGAATCTCAAGTTTTTTCTTTAAAACACCAACTTAATGTAAATTGAGGTTAGGAATAGTAGCAAAATAACTGGCCCCAACTCAACCATTATTCGGTACCCTTCACTCCAGAGCAATGCTACGATGACCGCGCTAGACCAACTTCACTCACGTCAGTCAGCTGATTTGGTGAGAAAAGCATCATTTAACTTCATTGCCCCCAGTGTATTCTCAAACAGAGCTTGATGTCTTGTGGAGACAAACAGCCACAAACCAAGCATGAGAAAAAAAGAAAGGAAAAAACGGAGGTCCTCCATTGGTGTCCATTGTGTTGTTGTCTGTTTTGTTGCGTTCAATGTTGTTGTTCGTTATGGTCGCAGCGGTACAACGTCACACTACATATCTCGCTGGTGCATTATCCATTATATTATGATATTTTCCATTATATTTTTCCAAGCGAGCGGAGCCGATACTAAAATGTTGTGTCAAATACGTGTCAAAGACTGCTGGATATTGACTGGTCACAGTGTGTCGTCGCTGGAAGAGTCATGAGCGCCACGTCCCACACAGTGGAAAAATGTGTGCATTAATCTCCAACATTTAGCAAGGAAATGTCTAACATCTCAGTGTTTAACGGACAGCACTGCCAAAAGCTGGCGACTCACAACCCGTTCAGTGGATTTTCAGTTCAGTTAGCGTAGCCGTGCTATGGCGACCTCACCTTCTTTGAGGAGGAGATATATGAAGTAATGGATAACATGTCTGATACTAAACCAAGTAGAGTTGAGTCGAGAAAAGCAACATTAGACTATTATACTGACCTCTATCATGGACAATCACATGCACAAAATCCAATGGGAATGAATAGCACATACACACACATATACTGTATGTATATATAAATATATATATGTGTATATTCTTATTTGACAGTAAGAAGATGTGTTTGCACAAAAACAGAGGTACTCTACAACTGAGTTACAGCCACACATCTAGAGTCACATGCAGTCTGAGATTTTCACACAGTCAGTCTGCTTATACTGTGCACAAAGTGTAAGAAAATCCACCTTTCTCCTCTCAACTGGATCTATTGTGAAATAAATATGATCAAACTGCTCACTTACACCCTCGTATTGTGCGTTTTATTGTCATTTAAGAAAATACTTCCTTCATGAACCACTGCTCCGGGCCACGTACAAGGACAATGCTGCTCAGATTGCTGTGACAAGGCAGCCATGGAGATTCGGCACAATCAATGTGGATTGAGTGACACTGTGAGGTTATTAGTCCATGTTCTGAAACCTCAACCTGCTCACCCTCTCTGCTCTACACCAACTATAAATTACACCTTGTACAGTGCTGTGCTCCTGTTACACCCGCACAACTATGACTACCTCAGATACCTGGTAATACAGTAGCTCTGTAGCTTGCAACACATTTACTTCTTCTCATTTAAATCAAGCATTCATTTTTGACTTGAATGGAGTCCAAGATAATATCTGTCAAATGTGAAACAGACCTTGTTCCGATATGTTCATACATCTACCAAATGTCGGTTACGTCATATTATTACAGATATAGTACACGCTAACATCAATGACATGTCTTTGAGAGCCTTGAGCACTTTGCACATGCGTGTGTCTTGACATCACACCACAGGTTCACCTTTCACTCCACAGTTCGGCTGCTCTCTTTAATGCGAAAAGACTCTATTGTGTAAGCATGCAGCCCACATACAGTTTATCTGACTCTCACAGACACACACACACACACACACAATCACTCACCTACAAATGGCTGCGAGGCTGCTGTGGTGCGTGTGTGTGTGTGTACTTGTATTTGTTGCCTCTTTAGGACCTTTTCCTGGCATAAACAGGACCAGAAGTCCTCATGGAGACCAAAACATGGTCCTAATGAGGCAGAACCTCATTTCAGAGCAACTGGTTAAAGATTAGGGCTAAGATTTGTGGTTGAGTTAAGGTTAGGGTTAGGCATTAAGTGGTTCTAGTTGAGGTAAGGGATAATGCTTTGTTCAGGCTCTCAAAATGAATGGAAGTCAGCGCAGTGTCCTTAGAAGAACAGCTGCGCAAACTGGAGTGTGTGCGTGTGTGTGTGTCCACAAGTGTGGGGGACATTGTTCCGCAAATTTCTATGACAGGAAGTCAGCTGGAGTCAGTCGACACACTAAAGGAGGCTAGCATGCAGTAGGGCCTGGGTCCTAACTGTACAGGGACAGATGGAAAAGGTGAGAGGAAGTCAGTTTAAGCAGATTTAACTAATAGTTGACTAACTTATGGTAAAGTAAGTGCATTTACTATTACCAAACCAAGACACAGCAGAGGGCTTTGAGTAAAGGTGGATGGAGGAGAAATAGAGGTGAGACATGACTGAATGAGGGCACACGTCCTCTATTTGCACAAAGCCAAGCTCCACCTTTAGCTCCCTCATCGCTCTCTCACCCTGTTAATCCCTTAATGACAAACCAGTGAGAGTGAGGGTCAGCACACAGGAGGAGAGAGAAAGGAGTGAAGTCAAGGAGAAGACCTAGTGTAGTTTTGTCCAAATGTTGTTTGCACTGCTATTCTGTGCTTCATTTTTGGAAAAATAAATCTTTTGAAAAAGAGATTTGGTGGTCTATCCAGCATCACAGGAAACAATGACTGTAACCCATGCAAACAGAATCAGTGGTAAGAAAGTCATGCATTTGTGAAAGAAACACATGTGGAAACATTAAATGAAGCAGACACGCATAGAGAATATATAGAAAACTGTGAAACACTGATTTGTTTCCATATTGTTAGAGCTGACCAGCTTCGCTAAAGTGCTGCAATGGAAACAAAGACAGTGTTTATTTGAGTGCATGATCTTTTTTTATTTTTTTAATGTGTGTGTGTGTGTGTGGTGTTCAGATTAATACTCCATTGTGACTGGAGAAGGAGGGCAGCAGAGGATCATGTGACAGGAGTCAGACTGAACCCGGCGCCTACACACTTCTCAGGGGTCACGAAGGGGTCATCATGTGACCACTGTGCCCACTGACAAAAATATACACACACACAAAGCACACTGTACTGTCAGTGCACATGGGAAAACCATATAATATAGTTAGCGTAAAGAAGCATGTATAGACACAAATGCACAGACTCAGAACATACATGTGTGCAAACCAATCAGTCGACATATCTCTCTGTTTCCACAACTTATACTTACACATTGTTCTCCATTCTCTCCTAAATCATGAAACTTGATATTCCTGTGCTCTGACTTCCTGCATGCAGCATTAAACCAAGCCATTAGTCATATTCGGAATGAGGAGATCAGTGGAAGGAGACATTGGGGAAATGATGGAGAACGAGTGAGATGGAGGGAAAATATTTAGTCGAGAGAGACATTATTAAGGTAGAGAGAGGAGGGCATGAGAGAGGTAGTGGATCAGGTTTCAGTGTGTTTTCATGTTCTCCCCCATTACAGTAATGTGCTGGGACCACTTAACTAATGCATTAAAGCACTGTGATACCCACAATAAACAGCATCAGACAATGAATTAGAGTATGAGAGGCAGAGCGGGCCACTGAAAACTGCAGACTGTACATACTTAACCCCTCTCCTCTCTTCCTCTCTCTAAACACACAGTAAGATGACTAACTTCATTAGCCTCCCCATTCCTCTTAGTGAGCACAGCGAATTGAAACCTAATTACCACACCAGAGACAAATTAAAAGCTTTTCCTCTCAATGGCTGCAATCCATCTCCTGACAAATGAACAGCGCCACTTCCACTGTGTTCGTGCTCGCTTTCTCCTTCCCTGCATCCACATGTCTTCATTCATGCCGACACACTTCCTTTCAAACTGCGCTGAGACTAAAGCTTCAATAGCAGCAGCACATTATCACACTTATACTAATATCAATCAAGAGTCACACAATAGCTCACTGTAGATGTGTATACGTATATATATATATATACATATATATAAGCAACAAAACTAATCAGGGAAATCACATTTGTCATCAAACAGACTTTCCGACATCTAAATAAGAAGTGACGCTAGTCCTTTTTTACTGCAAGTCAGCTGTTACTGTTGGCTTTTCCTTTTGTCAGCCTTTATTTTCTTCTGCCGTCTGTTTTCCAGTCCTCCAGTCATTCATACAGCAGAATGTTCATGTTGTTTTCTACATACATACAGAGTATAATATAAAAGTCATGTACATTCTCATATATTTAGATCTACCATCAAGAATGAAGGCTGAGATTCATAATTGCTGATATTGTCTAATATTCTAATATTGGATATCCCAATATTGTATTGATTGACATGAAATTTAGTAGAAAATGATGTATTACCTGACATGAGTTTTGTTCATGCATCGATTCATCTCCTTTCATCTTGTCTAAAAAATCTAACTAAAATATAATATTAGTTATATGTGCGGACGCTAACGGTCATAAAACAGCAAACAATAACAGCCCTCACACATGAACTCTTGATATGTAAAAATGACCCTTGTTTGACCCTGTTTCCAATTTTGATTTTGCCCTGCTGTTATTTACAAGCAACTAGCTGTTGCTTGTAATGCTACATAGTATTATGGATTAATTGAATTAACTGTTAAATAGTGTTTTTTTAGTAATTGTTCCGATGTACAATGGGGATCCATGCAGGAAGAGTAGCTATTGCCTTGTGTGATAGCTAATGGGATCTATAAAAACAAATATCAGTTCATAAATGAATGCCCATCACAGCCCTTTGAGTCTGATCTACCATGACTGTGAAAAAAAAAAAATAGGGATATCAATATACTTTTTTGCACTAAATCAAGTTACTCAAAGTCGCACTAACACACCCAGATAATGGAGTTGGAAGACAGATTAATATTGCATTGTCTACATTCAGCTGGGCCCAAACTGGCCTGGCATGTTCATAGACCCTGACCTAGGCCTTTGACCAGGAAATGATCAAATAACCCAGTACATGGAGGATGAAGACAGCAGAATCTGGACCGGTTCATTTACAGAGTGATGGAGACACGGATTTTAGGCTCTGTCAGTTTAAAGAATTAAATATTTGGAAGTTATGTGATGGTAGAAAGACACAGAATGGCGTTTGACATGAAAACAATTAGCCACTTCCTAAATGTATAATACTAACAAGCTGAAGGGGGCTTAGTAGAGTTGGACACTATACTTCCTGCAGTAAACTGCTAAAACTTAGACGAGGACAGCATTCCGATTAAATGGAGAAGTCCAGCTCAGCTTAACTGTGCGTGAAAACGTAGCAGTTTCATCCACAAGTTCTTGACAAATAAAGGCCATTGTCTTTCCTAAAATAATTCCTTTGCTAAAGTATTTTTAAAAAGAAGACAAGAAGTCCAGGTCACAGCATGAGTTTGTTCACGCTTAAGTGTAATCACTATTTTACCATCCACCCAGCTGTAAAAGCACTTTGTAATTAATAATGGTATGTATCAGTTAGAGATCAGATGTTTTTGGGTTGTGGGGGTTATGCTTAATCCAATGATGTCTTCTTTTAACAGATACTGCAGGCTCCCAGACTGCAAGGTTATCAGACTGGCTCTCTGCTCACTGCCACTTAATGGAGATCGCAGGAGATTGTGGCTCACAAATTCACTATTACTGCTACATTCAGCTATCTTTTTCTTGTCTGTGGTATTTCTACTTTTTCACAGAGGGACTAGCACCAGCAGACTTATAGGAAACAGCCACCATCACCAATTATTCTGGGAACAAAGATACAAAGCGCAGTCCTTGCTAAACACATTCCAGTCAGACAGTCAGAACAAAAGATTGTCAATGGAAAGCTGGTTTACAATGAGATTCCATGTGATTGATTTATAATGACCCAAATCATTAAAAGCCACCATTGCTAATACATGTAAAGTGTGCTCCTCTCTGAGATTGGGACTACCCCAGCCTGAAACGCATGGTTATCACATGGAGGGCAAAGTGCTCTTCATTTAAGACTCTTTATCACTAGTCAATCACGGCCGAATGGGTTTGAATTGACGACGGATCACTCGCGCTCAGTTTGCAGGTACTAATGCTATTATTTTCCCGCTGGTTCCATCTCTGTCTGTCCATCCTAATTCATTTAGACACAATGAAACCGACCCAGAGGGGCACAGCAGTGGACCCCTCATAGACACTTTGCCACAGAAGCTGCTCTATTTCTTTATTGTATTTACCAAGAGGGCATTGTCATGCACAGAAAGTGATTGTGCTGGTGTGAAACTCATATTTTTTGGCGCGGCTTCTGGCTGATTGACACAGATATCGTATCTTCCACTGACCTTGTGCATCCCATTACTCCTCCTGCCTGCTGCATCCTGCACTCTTATCTGTTCACTCCCCAGGGAGCTGCTTGTAACAGCACTTTGTGGCATCTGTCACACAGTGAATGAGTGATGGTGCTTGCATTTAAATTACTTTAAGGGCCTTAAACAGGCCCCAAAATACTGTTCTTTTGACGTGTTTTACCAAAATATCCTGTATAGCTCACAAAGATGATATCAAGGTCTTATAACTAACCTGTGACGGCAATAACAAAACTACTGGATTAGGAATCATGTCTGTGTAAAGAGGAGAGACGCTGGTGAAGCAAAAAGAGTGAAACAACAGGCAAAACAAAGAGAAAGACTCAGAATGTACATTACAGGACTGACTCTCCTCCAGTATAAAGGGTTTTTTATGCAACACCATGGATTGTCATTTGAGTGTTCACCGTCCTCTTTGTCATGCCAACAAAGCTGCAGAGGTATGATGGGTAAACGTAGATTCAGCAGCTTGCTGGACTGAGGACAAGTCGTGAGTAAAGAGGGGAGGCAGAAGAAGGAAATAAAGATGTATGAGACATTGTATATATAATATATTCTATTAAATTCATTCAATTTAACAGTTGTGCGAAACTATAACATTTGAACAAATGTCTGTTACATTCAAACCATTGTCAGATGAGTTCAAACAATGCTGCTTAAGCCTCCCAGCTCCACACGACTCTCTCTCTCTCTGTTTCTCAGTTTTTTAGTGTTTGGATCTTAAGTTGCCCAGCGATATTCCTGCACTGCACATAGGAGGTGATTTGTTTTATGTCAAGACAGACGGAGGCAACAGCAACACTGTGCTAGTGAAGTGAGACGGATTCAAATAGATTGGAGTATGACTAAAAGGTGCCCGGAGAAAGTTTCAGAAGTAAACTCTACTGCTCAAAAACCCGGGTGCTGTGACTGAATGACAGTCTGTGGGAAAATGAATGTAACTGTCCCTTGAACATTGGTCTTATTTGCTAGTTTGAGGTCTTCAGTGGCACTTTTGGCATTTTTATGTGAGACGTCACAACTAGTTGCCACTTGGTTTAACTTAATCTAACCTAACCATTGCTCCACAGCTCCTCTAGTGAATGAATCCTTTACACTTGACTGCCATTACTTGCGTCTAAACTCTTTTGTATGGGTGGATAGAGAAGAGTAATAGTGATAAAAGAGATAACAGGCAGTTATATTTCACTTCACAGGGAGATCAGACACTAGCAAAGATCCTGCTCTTATATGGAGCTGCAGTCCTCATCCTCCACCGTGTGTTGATGGAGCCCCAAACACTAAACCACTCTCCCTCCTTCCTCCTCCCTCTCCTCTTGTCACTGCAACCTTCATTCTCTTTGAGATAAGCACTCTCCTGCTTTAAGTAATCTCCTGTTTTCCTCTCTCCTTTTGCACCTTCTTATTTTCAGCTCCCCGTCTCTCCATTTCTACTTTTATCTTAGTCGCTCTCTAACTCCATCCATCCTGCTCTCCCGCTGTGAGCTGAACGGCTTCAGCTCCATCACCTTTTAACCCTCCATCAACACCGCGCCATCCAGGACACCAGGATGTGTCGGAGGCCGTGCCTCGGCTGTGCTGCAGGGTGTAGAGAGGTAAACAGTAAATACTCAGAGAGGGAGGAGTGTACAGAGGGTGTGTGTGAATCAGGTCTTTGTGGCTGATTTTAGACAGAGGTGTAAAAGGAGGACGGACCAGCTTGGCTTTGTCCCGGCAACATGATACAACCAGCTGAGCAAAGAAAGCTAAAAGGCCTCAATTCAGACATTTATACTGTCTAGTATGTGTGTGCTGGGCCCATGACGGAGGGTTTCATGACAGTAATCATTCCATTTGAATCTATTGCTGACTGTTTTTCAGGCTGTTTAAGTGGAGGCAAAGGGACAATACGGAGAGTGGAACTGTAGACTTGGGTTTTGTGTTTATCAACAGAGCACCTCCGATCAGCTAATGATAAAAGCCCAGGTGGAGGTCTGAGGTTCCTGCTTCATCCACGGCCTCCTGAGGCGACCGAGAGGGCAGATTTCACACTGTAAAAAAAACGTCTGAAACATCTTTCTTGTGTTAATTAACTGTAAAAACAGGTTGCACAAAATATTTATCTTGTAAGGTTAGGGTAGGTTTTTAAGCCTGTTTCCTCCACAGATTGACACAAATGAAAACAAGATATAGACACAACAGCTGACTTGGTTCCTTAAGTCATTGATTTATTGATTTATTGAAGTAAACTGCCAATATGGTTACAATTTGCCAGTTGTAGCATCCAGTGCATGCAGTCCAAAGAAAGCAATAGACATTTGGAATTTTTTAAATAATATAATACATAATTCTCAATCATTTCCTGTTGATTTTAGTTCAAATTAAGCTGTTTCATTCACATATGAAAATGCTGCAACTGTTATTGTTTAATTCAAGAAAAAAAGGGGGATTATAAATAGTTTGGAAGTGAAAATAAAGGTACATCCTGACAGAGGCAAAGAATAAAAGGAGTCGAGGATCATTCATTCATATCTTGCTTGTCATTCTGTCATAACTTTGTAAATGTTGAAATTATTAGACTGTCAGGCGAGTAAAGAATAAATATCTCAAGATCAACAAAGGTTCTTTTGGACTTAAAAAGAAATATTATGCCTTATGTTGATTCTGTTACTGAATATATTTCATTGAAGTTAGAAGATGTTTTTTTTTCAGGGAAAGTACACCATTAAATAATTAATGTCTTTGGCCTCCTTTACTCACAGTTTTCAAGTCTGCTTCACTCGTCGTTGCCGCAGGCTCAACTGCTAAATCGAAATGGAGTTGGAAGAAAAGACACCACTGTCTCATCTTTCAGCAGAGGGCAAGGCGAGCAAATTCACAGCCAAACTGTCAAATAATATTACATTAATTTGAGGATAATTTACTATTAATTAACTATTGAGTCCTAATGAAGAAAAACATGTTACAAAATTGTAATGCATTATAGTGTATTACAACATTAATCTTTTATATATATTTATATATATATATATATATATATATATATATATATATATATATATACATATATATATACATATCAATCAATATCCTATTTTTCAAGCCCTAACATTAACTTATCATCAAGTTTACAATAAAGGGATGGTTAACTGACATAAATATATCAAATAGGACGTTTGAAAGCTTGTTATGTGAGTGTTTTAGGTCGACAAATATCAAAGATTTTGTGTTTGCCGCCCTTCACCTTGCTTGAGTTGAAGACATCAAAGTTGTTGATGCTTTAATGGTGACTACTTAAACTTTCCACCTCAGCTGGGTAATTTGCACTCATGAGTTTGGCTCATTTTTAACAGTGCACTTCAACCCGTCTCGGTTAACCACACACGATCTGGAACAAATCCTCACCGCACACACACACAACACTTAACACTTGACCTTTAAACTCTGCGAGCAGTACCACACACTATGAGTCACAGGATATTAGGAAGGGATATAAATAGTGAGAGGCGAGAGAGAAAGAAGAGAAACAAGGAAAAGAGCAGCGAGCACGTCCCGGCACCTAATTCCTCTCACATTCAATCAGAGCTCGCTCTCTATTATGACACGACAGTGATTATGACAGTGATTATCTGTCAAAGATCTTACTTTTCTTTATGTTCTCAACTCCTTTGTATCCACTGCCTGCACATTACCTTTTACAGACATTATGTATCAGACCATAAATTGGCATTAGTGCGTGAAAAGCTTCACTGAGGATGAAATGAAAGCTCCTTCTGTCCTCACTCGAGCTGCGTCTTTGTCAAGTATCGCCCCAACTCTATTCACCGAGCTACGACCTCGCTATAACAAGCTGTCATTACAAATGAACTGAGAGGTGAAAAAGCAATTACAATCTCCTTTTAATCCGTAGCCGTACCAAAAAGTCAGATTCAGTTCGTCTTTGCTCATGCTTCGTGTGTGTGTGTGTGTGTGTGTGTGTGTGTGTCCTAATCAGGACATTGTGAACAGGGATCAAGTCTCTCTTTCACTGATCGGGATAACATGTCTAATTAATCCAATCTTGAATTTCCATTCAAACTCAAGGTGAGGTAGATGAATCTTTGAAAAGCCCTGATTCTTTTAAAAGAGGGGAAAACACAGGTAAGAGTGAGAGTGAGAGTGCTTCAGCCGGAGAGGGGGAGGTGGTGAGTGGATGTGGGGAGTGACAGGATGGGAGAGGAGAGGAGAGGTATGGTGGAGGTGGAGGGGTGGATTAGTTTCTGCCTATTTCCCACCTTCAGCCAGAGGAATTAGACTGGGGGGAAATGGGGGAAGGAGGGCTGATAGTTTTAACAATCTGAAAGGAGCCCAGATAAGGAGCAAAAGAGAGGGCTGGGCATGGAGGGGATCGAGATGGGAGGGAGAAGTTAATTACCTGAGCAGAGGCCATGGAGGGAGGTGACTGGAATGAGGCAGAGGGAGATATCTCACACGGCTACCCTCCAGAGTCCCTGATGCATACAGAAACAGAGGGAGGAGCGGGAGGAGGGGGTTTGTTTAAGTGGCCTCATGGTCCCTCCAAGACCACAGACAGCCGCGGAATATTAAACAGGAATCAAAAGGAGACACTCATCTGTAGGCTATCTCCCACAGAGCAACAGACCTGCAGTCCCGCAGCAATAAAAAAGGCATGAGGGAATGATTTCTGTCAAGGTTGTAAAGGCTCGTTGTGAGCGAATGCAAAGTAGCTGCGTTTGAATAGAGCGTTTTATATCAAATATTTCTGATACATTTGTGACGGTCCTTTTAACCTTTGTACAAACCGTGTGATCGTTTAAAAGTGCCCCAAAGAACAAGAGAGGAATGCAGGGATGGGGAGCATTAAAGGATATGAGGGGAAAAAGTAAAAGCAGAGTCCCATTAATAGAGCAAACTTCAGAGCCAAATTACTAAGGCGCCGCGGAGATAGTGATCAGAGTGGGGCTGTGCACCATGGGTCTGTTAACGCAGCACTCAGTGCATTTACATCACCATCATTACTGCGCTTATCATCAAAATCATCCAAAGCTACTCGTGGAGCCCATATTAAAGCTGTAATGGAGTACATTAGTTCACATTGTGAGAGGTGAGCTTTTGGTCGGGTCTAAAGTCGTCTCACTGAAAAAAAACCCTCAGCATTTTGGAAGTACTATTCCTTTCAAACAAGGAAGTGAGTAGAAGTGAGGCCGTCTGTGATTGGTCCCTGAAGACCAGCCCCGCGGCTCATTCGCTGGCTGGACCGTAATTTTGTTAAGGGCACGGGTTGCTTCCTGTGCTGGTTAAACATATCTGTGTAAATGAGGTTTGGGATGCCTGAGGGGAGCGGTTGGGAGAGTTGGTGGGGGTCCCAGTAATGGAGCCAGTTGAACAGAGCACCACAGGGAGACAGAAGAGGGGGTGAAGAGGGAGGACAGGGACGTGGAATGAGGAAGCGAGACAGAGGTAATGGAGGTTAAATGAAGTGGAGATAGAGGGAGAAATACAGCGACATCAAACTTGTATTAGCTTTGATTAACAGGCCTGGTTTGAGTTACTGCTCTAACATTTCCAGACGTCAAACAAAGTTGACCCAGTGCGCTGAGAGCTGTGTTCACGGTGACCTCCCGGGTCACGACCAGCCTAATGTGTCTCACAAAGCAGAACAAAAACAAACACACAGCTGCTCTCGATGGCTGAAACTGCTCCGACTCAAAGGCGCGTTACATGTCCTTCACCTCAATAAAACCGTCAATTATCTTAAGTATTTAGGCTCAACAGAACCCTTTCTCTTTCTTTAAGTCCACGTAAAGCATCTCCCTAAAGGAAAATGTGTTACTGACCAATTTGCCAAATTTGAATGATTTAAAAAAGTTTTTAAATAATTGGGTTTCAACTCATGTAAAATTGGGCAACATTCTCTGCTCTAAGACGCTGGGGGTGTGTCCACTGAGGAGCCCAACACACACACACACTCTACCCCTGTATCACAGATCAACAGAATATTAGCATATAACAAACCACTTGTTTAACAAACATGTAGAGAAGAGCAATTTTCTCCATTTTGGTGGCAGTTTAATGACAAACTGCACACTGCACTGGTTTAGCTACAGTCCTACTCCCTCTCTCTCTCTCTGCTCCTTCGTCCATCAGCGGTACCTGCAGCTTTTCTTTCTGTTCTTCTTCTCTCCATCACATCCTCATCACATCCTCATCTTTTCAAGTGCATGTTTCTGCATGTTTTTGTATCGAGGGAAGACACATTTTCAGACTAATAAACCAAAGGAACAGATGAACAGGTAACTTGCTGATAAAGTGTGCTGAGGGTTTTCATATGATTACAGTGTTTGAGGAGGAGCGATGCTAACTATGGCTTCAGTGCATCACTGATTCATATTTCTGACATGCCTAAAAATCCCAAACAGAACATTTTCAGTCTTTATTCCACAGTTGAATTATTTCATGTGTTCTCAGACAGTATTTTCTAACATATACAATGTGTGACGAGAAGTCTCTGCACACTTTAAATTAAAAATATGGCACAGTGCTGCTAAGATGGGAGATAAAACAGTCAGAATGAAAGAGACTGCTCGGCCCTGAGCTGGTTTATGTTTGTTAATAAAGACTGATCGCATCTCCTGCTTAAGTCTGAATGGCAGGAGCAACTCTACCCCACGGTCCACTCCAAATCCAATTACAGCCAAACAGTGACAGTTAGCGACCCAGGAGCCAGGTACCCTCCACTTCCCCATCCCCGGAGGCCGACACGCCCCCCTCTCTATCCCATCCGTCCCTCCCCAGGCTCCACTGAGCCCCTTACAGGCCCGTAATTGGATTGGTCAGCGGTTAACTCCATTACAACTGAGCAGTCAGGCACTTGATATTTCCAAGTTGTTGGCAGTAATTTGTGCCTATTAGCAGCTTTTACTGAGAATAAGAGTCCCAGCACAAACAATCAACCAAGTATGGTTTTGGTGTCCGGTGTATGTGTGTTTGTGTGTATGCCCGTGTGCGTAAAAGGGTGTTTGTTTCAGAGGGAGATTCAATTTGAGGAGTCAAATCTAATCAGACGACACAGAAGTCTTACAGGACAGCGTGTGGTGAAGTGGGTGTCGGAGGGGCCTGGGTGGCTCGGGTTACCTCAGAAGTGGTCCAGTAATGGGAATGGGGGGGCTGATGGTGGTCTGGTGGAGCTGAGGATGGAGACATGGGATATTTGCATAATGTGTGTGTAACTGCCTCCCACAGTGTCATGTGACTCACACTTTTTGAATATTTAAGTCTGTGTACATCAAAGCGTCAGCACAAACTAAGATTATCCCGGGGAGTCTGTGGTTATTTCAACTCATTCATATCAGTGAACAATTGATATTGCTCATTAGCAATTTATTTACTTATTACTTATTACTTTACTTATTTAAAAAAAATCTAGTTTTTATTTTAAAAATAAAAAAAATGTACTTTTTATTTTAAGTCCTGATTAATGGAGCCTGAAACACTTTCCTCTCGCTCTTTTTACGTAGTTTTGCATGTTTTTTATTTCATGTATTATTAGTCTAGCACAGACATAATAATACATGAAATAAAAACATACTTAAAATTGCAAAACAAATCTACCAAATGAATGACTTGAGGGTACAGGTTAAACTACAGAAACATCTATCTATGTTTATAAAACAACACAATGTAGCATCAACACCTTCATACCACAAAATGCTTACACAGCTCTCAAAGAGAGGTTTAGGAGAAAGTGAACCTTATAACCTTAATGGAGGAGGATTTACAGCAGAACTGATGCATTAGATTCAGCCTGATGCACCTAATAAACTGGTAACTGAGTGTTAAAAAACATAAGATTAGATAAGATAACCCTTTATTATTAACAGTGGGATTGGAAATTTACAGAAGTAACCATTAACATATTGGTCAGCTTATTCTAATGTGTAGACTGAATCTTTTGTTGACTTTATTGTGTGTGGGTAATACTAATAATAATAATTTGCTTTTACCTTATAATAAAGTACACAAGGACCATAAAACTGAGAGCAGAGGCAGCTCCAGGTTTCTACAGGAAGTAATAACCTCACTGACGATAACCATCTGAGTGAAGATAAGAGGGTGGATGGGGGTGAGCGAGGCTGACAGTAAACATTTTTTGGTTTTGTTTTATTCAGTTCCACTTGACACACACATTTTTTCAACTTACACCGGAGCCTAATTTCTGACTGAGGTGGCAGAGCTGGGGACTTGGGACTGGGAAGTCCATCTGCAGACGAATGGAAATATCTCTCGAAATGTGTCGACAGTGGTGTCAAAGCCCAATCAATCAGAGAGAGGAAGAAAATTGCCAAGAGGGGAAGAAAAGGAAATGCCTGGAGTCTTATTCTAAATTTAAATCAACCTTTACTCTCCAGTTTGTCTACTTCTCTTTTTCTACTGTTCATCATTTGCAGGGAGAAAACAGGAGAGCGGTTTCCTGACATTCATTCTTCACATAGAGCGTGTGTGGAAACTTCAGGGAAAGGGATGAGGCAGGGTGATGTGTCTGCGAGTGGAGAGAGAGAGCGAAAGGGGAAGAAGGAGAAAGAATGGAGTTTTTTTGGGGGGTTAGTGTCTAAATGTCTTTCTTTGAGGGCGACCTGTCCACCTGTCACAGACCACATTCCTGCACATTCCTGGGATCTCACGGACAAAGCGTGGTGAGAGGGCCAGGAACTGACCTTGGCTCTGCCTGTCAACAGCTGATCTCTCTGATAGAAATTGCAGGGAACCCATAGCCTCGTGTGTACGATACAAGACGATCCCAGACTTATGACCAGACACTTATCCACACAGGGAACCCTTTTGATTTCACTGAGATTGGTTGACTTTGATGCATCTGGCATATTATTTGCCAGATAGGTTTGATATGGCCACCTGCTTCAGCTTAGAAAGACTGGGAAAATGGGGAGAGCGTGAGCTTGGTTCTGTCCAAAGGTTCACAACAAGTCGTTTTTCACTCTGACGAGCCGTTTCCCTGCCATGTACAGTCTTTAAGGTTCACTACACTAACCAGATGTTTCCTTGAGAATAGTCGCTACAATGTGCATGAAAATAGGTGTTTTTCTTAAAAGATGTAGTTGTTAAGTATGTGCCCTGCTTCAAAATCTAAAGACATTTTAGTCATATTTGTGTTATAACGTTATTAATATGTTTGTATTGTTTGCAAAATTTAAGACAAAAAAACACTGTCTGCAATTATTCTTACAATAATCATTTAAAGATAGAATATGTGTAATAAGTGTCCACATTAAAATATATAAAATGACAAGATTAATGTTGTATACTTTGTTGAGTAGTCTCTTTAAATCTACAGAAATCTGAATTTCTATGTCTGGGTAACAGACAGTTTCATTTTGATCCACCTTTAATGACTTTATCTGCTCTAACTTCTCTGTTATTACTTGTGGTGCAAACCTGTGATGAAACACCACAGTGTGGAAGGGAATATTTGATACGACTTGTTAGCCAGTGTTATGTCTTTTGTCTTGTCTTTTTATTGTGCGTCGTTGTCACTAACGCATTATGACTATCAGCGTTTGCTGTGTTCTGCCAAACAAAGCTCTGCCCATAAAGCTCAAACGCAAAGGAAACCAAACAAGACAGCAAGACAACAATTCCCATTATCCCACGCTGCTTCCCGACATCAATAAACTTGGTCTTTTGTTATTGTTTTGAATGATTTACCCATAGCAGCAGAAATCTCATACTGTGCATTTAAGTCATTTTTCAAGCAAACATGGCAAATGAATGTTTTGTCTGATCTCTTTGTATCTTTGTCACTTATTTATGTCTAGGAATATAGCAAACTGAACGTATTTGGGTTCTGAATTGTTTAAAAAAATTTGCATTTTGCCTATTTTCCACTGTTTCTCAAACCAAAGAATGAACAGATAATTTGCCAAGAATATTAAAGAGTAAAAATGCAGCTTTAAAATATTCATGGTTATGTGGAACGGTATTTTTCTACACAGTGCAGTATATTCAAATGAGAAGAGCAGAAAACTAAAGCCACAACAGGCTGAACCTCCAGCCAAATGGAGAATATCCTGAGACTATCTATCATATTGCTGTCTGTCCACCTCAGTTTCATACCACGGTGAGCTCTGAGCAGTGTAGCATTTCAGCTGTTAACAGAGTGGAGGAACAGCAGTAGGAGGTGGGGTCGGGAGTGTGGAGGATGCAGGAGCTTATGAATGGAGCTATTCTCCCTGAGTGGACTTCAAACAGGTCTGCATCAATCAGTCAGGTGGAGCACTGGTGGCTGAGCCATGCCTGCCGGCCGTCAGCCGGGGGGTTTCAGCTGCACCGAGCATGCCCTTCACACGACAGACTGACTGACACACTGACCAGGAGTGAGCCAAGTGGACTGCAGGCACACACATGCAGAGGAGAGGGCCTGGCACACTCACCTCTGCCCAAATCCCCAGGACTTGTGGAATCCTGGGATCCACATGGAGCAGCAGCATGTAAAGGCCAAGGCTGAATACCTGTCAACTTTACTGCAGGGCAAACACACACACACATACCGGCTGTTTTCCCCGACTTCAGAGGACATTACGTTGACCTACATTCATTTCACTTAGTCTATTCTAATCATAACTACCACTGGCCTAACCCTAACACTAACCCTAACCTTAATTTATGGTTGGCTGACATATGGTCGGGTCCTGAGGTGTGTTCTGGGTCTAAGAGACAAAACTTCCTGAAGTCTGATGAGGGCCAGTATATCAGTGCTTGTAAGATATTTGCAGCCTGGCATTTAAATGATTAAAAGATTATTTCAAAGTATGTGATTTAAGATCATTTTCAAAGGCAAGCCCCACAAAACATATATCAGACAGACAACTCTACTGCATCCGAATACAAACGGCTTATGTGTGGCATACAGGCTCCAACTCGATCACTCCCTCCAGATATGTTACACTGACATATCCGGGAGTGATTAGCAGCAAGCAGAACAAATCCCCCTGGAGCCTGCAGGTGGATGCTGGGGTGGTGCTCGGGCTTAATGCACGAGCAGTAACAGCAATACGGGCAACAGTAGCGCTGATGAGCAGAGGGAGAGCTGGGGAAAAATATGCCGCTTAAACAGCCCGCCAATTGAGAGAGGTGGGTGTACGTGAGGCGTGTCTTATGGACAGTGGAACACGATTCGAGCTGGCTGCTTGAACGCGCTCGCCAGCTCGCCTCATGAGCAGCTCAGGCAGACACACTCAATGTGTGAACAACAGAGCTGTGTGAGCCACAGCAGATCAGCAACACATCCATCCTGGCCAAAGACTCTACTCACTACACCTTTCCTTCTCTTCCCTTTTTTCTAAGACAACTGCAATAAGCATGAAGATCCTTTACTTCTGTTTGACTACAACCCTGTCTCTGAGAAATTATATTCACATACAACCAAATTCTTCTACATTGGTTTCGGTCTATGTTTGGGTTGCACAAGGAAAAGGAAAGGTTACTGTATGTACATGGAAATCACTGAGAACGCAGATCAGATCTTTTACCATCCAAACCACATAACCTTCCACCAGGTATCTGTACTTCCTTTTCCCATGCATGACAAACACTGCTACAACTTCCTTTTCAACAACTGATAACAAATCATACAACTGTCCACATTCAGACCAGGGTAACACAGAGTGGACAGACACTGCAGTATACAGTATCTGTGGATCAGGAAACATTCTGCTCACCAGCAGACTGCTCAGCCACGACTGGCAGCTTCTTTGAGGTTGAGCTGGCACAACAGCAGAGCCTCTCAGTGGGCTCGTCTTTGTGTTTGTGTTGAAATTATGCTCTCTCTCTCCCTCTCTCTCTCTCTCTCTCTCTCCCAACCGCCCTGCTCACTCTGTGACTTCACCCGGAGGTCACGGGGTGACATGCAAGACATTGCTTCCAACATACACAATGGCCTTCCATTCATAAGGCAGTGGAGGAGAGAAAGAAGTAGAAGTGGAGGAACGTTCTCTCAGACATACGACTCCCTATCGCTCCATCTCTTCATCATTTCCCCTCATCTGTCTGAGCAGAGCAGGCTGAGCAGACTGTGCCCACATCCTCCTGCAGCTACGAGGCCCCCTGTCTGCCGCCCTTCTCTCAAACAAAACCCACTCAGCCCACATTCCCCTGCTCCACAGGACCAGGTTATAAACTGTGTGTGAACCTGCATCAACAGCCTACAGCACAACAAACCCATCACGCGCCCTTGCATCATAAAAAAACCCAACCCACAGTGTATCTTTCTTTCTTTTTTCATTTCCAGCAGCTGATTCTAAGGCATCCATGTGTCACCTGCTGCCCTGTGTGAATTCTGCCTGATGCCACCGTCACACTGGGCCAGGATGGTGGTGAGAGAGGAGGGAGAGCTAACCCTAAGGCTGAGGGGGCAAAAGAGGGGAGTGGAGGACGCGAGCAGAGGGTGGTGGTGGGTGTACGGGGCTGGTGTTGATGGGTGGGTGGGATGCAGCAAGGATTTAAATGGAGATTGATGCCCAGGGGGGGTAACCTGGCAACAGGCAGGAGTTGCTGTCAGATTAGAATCTGAGAGAGAGAGATAACCATTTTACTGCCTCCTGGACTCAGGAGAGCTGGAGGGCTGCAGTGTGTGTGTGTGTGTGTGTGTGTGTACCTTTGTGAGGACCAAAACACATATAATCCATAGGGAGTGAGGATATTTTGCCTGGTCCTCACAACTTTAAAGAGCTTTTGGGGGAGCTGGTTTTAGGGTTAGGGTTAGAATTAGGGTTAGGGTTAGGTTAGGTTTGGCTTGAGGGTTAGGCGTTTAGTTGTGATGGTTAAGGTTAGGGTAAGGGGCTAGTACTTGTACCTTTTCTGGAATACACATTAAGCTTGTCAGGGCCTCCTCATGGAGACCAAAAGTCAGAACCTCATTTGCGAGGAACTGGTTAAGTTTAGGACTAATATTTGAGGTTGTGGATAGGTTTCATTTAAGTTTAGGCATTAACTGGTCATGGTTAAGGTTAAGGATATTTCTTTTGTTTAGGCTGTCCAAATGGGAATGGGATTTAATGCAGTGTCCTCATAAGGATAGCTGCACAAATCTCTCGTGTGTTTGTGTGTGTGTGTGTGTGTGTGTGCTTAACCCACAGTACCATGTAGCAGTAGGCAGCTGCAGTTGTTTCTAAAGACCTGGTTAAAATACCACAAAACAAAGCACATCTATCCATCACTGACTGCATCACTTGAGTCTCTGGGATATTTCGTAACACCTTCACAATCAAAACACATGGAAATATCTTGTACACAAGCAACAGTCAAAGTGTCATGTGTTTGTTGACTTGCATATATTTCCGATATATCATATGCCTGACTTAACAATACAACACATATGTGAGGGTTTTCTGTCTGGAGTTAGAAATTCATCATAGACAATAGACCACCGGCCGTCTGTATTTACATGACAATAGTCTGCCAGCGTGGTTTTATAACATCCTAACAACAGCAAAGGCAAAGAGCAACCTCTTTACAGAGAGTGAGAGGGGCAAAGGTCATACATGAAAATACTTTCTGAATAAAGATGAGCCTCTGAGCAAAATGACATGCAGCTGTGTGTTAGTGGTGAATAAAACACAAATATTACAATAGCTGGTTGGCTTACCACTTTCATACAAACTTAAATATCCCAATAATGATTGCAGACTTTCATTATATGTTGTGCATTCATGGTCTCCAGAGGATGAACCTCATAGGTAACGTACTTTTATAAGTATCACAGGTAGGTTTAACTTTCTTTTCGCTACAGTGTTTAAAAACCAGAGATTCAGGGTATCTTTTTTTAATTTAACCTCTATAAACATCGGCAGTGTTGGTAGACGTTATCTTGTTGACTTGACCTGTTTATCCATACTTGTCTCTTTGTGCGCCATGCTGCGGTGCCTCACATGAGTATTTACAAGTATTTCCTGTGCGCAACATGAGAACGTCACCCAGTGACACGAGATCTAAATACCGTTATCCTGAGAAACACACAGAGTCGTGTGGAGCTGATAGGTTTAATTAGTATTGTGTATACTCGTTTTTTTTATGTATATATATATATATATATATATATATATATATTAAAACAGAAATCATGATAAAGAGACCTACACAACCTCAGATACAGATACATAAACTCCACAAATAAATCTGAGGGCAGTTTCAAAGACACACACAGACCCACTCGGGGCCTGCTGGCTGGCAGATTGAGAGGGATTTGTTGGATGGCACGCGACTGTGTCATGGCAGCGCCTCCACCTCCTGTCAGCTGTGTTTGTGCAGTGACTGGGTGGAGAGGGAGGGGGGGGGTCTACAGACGAGGAGAGTCTCTGTATAGAGGAGCCAGAAAACAGAGCATGTAAATCTTTTCGACAAGGAAGAGGGACGGGGAGGGAGAAAAGAGGGGGCACGGGCGAAAGTTGAAACAATCACATTTTCTTTTGTGCAGGTGTTTGTGTGTGTGCACGTGTGTTAAACACAGCGGGAGAATAGATGTGTTGTGTGAAGGCTGAATGACACAGGCGGACTCAATGGCATTAAACAAATAAGCTGAGTTCAGGGCTCCTTTCTCTTCTGGTTCAACTTTCCGATGATTTGCATTTGCCCTTTAGCGATTATAAACGTGCGTGTGCGTGTGTTCTTGTATGTGTAGCTTCGTGAGGACCAAAAACTTCCATGAGGGGATTTTGGCTTTCAGTGGGTTAAGACCTGGTATTAGGGTTACATTTAGAATTGGGTTTGGGTTAGAGTTAGGCATTTAGTTGTGATGGTTAAGGTTAAGGTAAGGGGCTATGAGGGTCCTCACTACGAATGCTGTGTAAACATGTGTGTGTGTATGAAGGGGTCCTTCCATCTTTTATGGATTTCATTTCATTAGGAGAAGGAGCTTAGAGTTTGTATAGACGATGTATGAAAAGTATCCGTAAAGTGGCTTAATGCTTAAAACGTTGTGTTGCATCACAGTATGAACCCCTGCTCAGTTTGATATTTGCATTTACTGGAATTCCCCACAAAAAAAACTGAAAACATATCAAAGGCGTCACACCTTCAGCAAACGCAACATAGAGGGTTTTGTTTTACTTTTTTGACAGCTCTGATCAATAAGAAAAGAAAGAAGGAAAAAAAGGTTATTTTTTACCATACTTTTTCAAGAACTTGCAATTAACCTCTGACCAGTCGTTTCCAAAAGTGAATCATCTGGAGATAAACTCCAAAGTACAATCCCCACCAAGTTTGGTGAAACTCATGTCACAGCTGCGCACAGAGTCACACACACTGATGACGGGAAACAATGGTTTGTTGCAGCAAGGAAACCAAGTCAGCAAAAGATGTTCGGAGCAGAGTGTTTTATTGTGGAACTATAAAACCTAATTTATGTTATGGCTATAAACCTGCTCCAGCATCAGAGCCATGAGTGTGGTCCTGAGAGTCTTGAAAGCACACTTTCTTAATGACAGTTTTATTTCACTGTGTGCCCGTGTGCTATGTTGTTATCAAGCATTCATTTACAGAGGTATTTATGAGCCGAGATCTGTTTTACAAAACAGGTACTTCCATCCAGACAGTTTTACACGGGCCTAAATCGAGCTGATATTGCTCAAATGACACAGTTAACGTCTCCCAATTAAGACTATTAATACAGTTGGATACTAGCAGTAAATAATGGACAGCCTCTGGTGTTGCTTTAGGCTACATTTACTGTAAAAACCTACAGGTAAAGACAGTTACATTACAGTACATGGGTTATGACAGTTGCACACATTCTAGAGCCAGATGTTTCATGCAAATATCAGCGTTGAAAAAATTTGCCTTAATGTAAAATACTTTGGCACAAACAGTCCTGAATACAGTGTTAAAGTTCTCATTAGGTCAATTAGTTAGTTTTTATTAATCCCCTTAGGGAAAGTATTCCTCTGCATTTTGACCCATCCTAGAATTACGAGCAGTGGGCTGCCACAGTGAGTGGCGCCCGGGGAGCATTGGGGGTTGGGTACCTTGCTCAGGGGTACCCCAGCCGGGTGGGGATTTGAACCGGCGACCCTCCGGTTACAAGTCAAGTTCCCTTTCCCCTTGGCCACAGGCTGCCCAAATTAATGATAATTTTGCAGGAACATCCATTCAGTTATTCTTATCTAATTATTGTATTTCATTTTATAGGGCTTTATAGTATTTAACTGTATTTTATTATATCTTTACATAATGTTTCCTAATTATTTGTCCTGTTTATTACCACTTTTATTCTACTGCTCGTACTGCAACTGTGCATGTACACATGATGAATACAATCTTGAAATGTGAAAGTATTGAATCAGTTGTTTTGGTAAAGTTACCACGGTAAAGGCAAATTCAATTCATTCAATGTCATCACATTTTCTGCCTTTTCGTGTTATTTTTGCCCTTGCAAGACTTCAGCAGAAAGTCTCAAGTAGCAGGTAGCATTAGATAATGAATTATTCAGCATGAGGCAGGTATTGAAGGAGAAGATGAGGGGATAAAAGGAAAAGACGGCAATTTCTGGTTCTCATTTCCAGTCCATGGGCATTACCGCTTCATTAGCAGGCAGCATGTGCTAAATATTATTCTGACTCTGATGACTATCACACTCCTATGTAATGAGATACAGGCACCATGAACGCATATCGTAGACATTTTCTCTTCCCCTACAACACCTCCTGACCCTCCTTTTACCTCTGGGTAAGTGCAATGTGAATGTCTCTGCGAGCACACGTACAGCAGGAGAAGTGCAATCACCAGAGAAGCACGAAATAGAGGGAGCAGAGAACGACACACATCCCTAAAACCAAACTCCATGTCACGAGTTACTACATCTCCTCCTGTGTGATACCTAGATCTTATTTCAGTTCCAAGATTTTAGAACCTAACTCCACACTCTCGTATCTCCCTCTGGCCGATTTAGAGAATTATTCAAATGAAGAAGAAACTTTGTCCGATAAAGGCCCTCAGATGTTCTTTTAAGGACCTTTGAAGGTTGCAGATGGAAAGGGGATTCCTCTAGAGTCGTTCCCTCATTAAGAATGATAATTGAGATCTGGATGTGTTTGATATACAACATTAAACTAAAGGTCTGAGCTGGTTACTGAGGGAGAGAACTGAGGTCAGCACAATGGAAATGTTCTACTGCACAAACCCTCATGTGAATTTTAAATTCTAATCATTTTAACTCAGTTTTCACACAGTTTGGTTCCACTTCAACTTTTGCTCCTTTATTACAGGAAAACGGTGCATGGTAAATGTGTGCTTTTTTAGGCAACTTTAGCAAGTTGCTGTGATGTGGCTTGTATAGTTAGCAATTAAGGTTGAGCATCTTTAATATCATTCCACGGTGAACAATTGTGAGATACACTGTATATGCAGTGAAGTCAGTGGATTGTTGTTCCTGCTGTGTGCTGTGCAGTGGTTCATCATATACTTATACTCATATGCATATGCATAACCACCAGCTGTATTTTATCATCTAATTTCCTCTAAATGGGAAAATCAGCACAATATTCTAATGAAGAAGTCCTGAAACCAGTGATTAAGGCCAGTAAATCCAGGAAAATGTCTCCTGATGTCATAAATGTCTCAAGTGAGACAAGCTGTGGAGCCGACCCTCAGTGGCTTTACATTCTAATTTCCTGGTTGGCCTCAGGAGGAAACCAGAAGACTACATATATTCTTATTTATATATGGTCTATGGTTGTAGTTGGTCAGACCAGGGGTCTCTAGCTCAAATAACCTGGGGGCCACTGAGCGTCAAACCGATCAGTCAGAGGGGGCGACACGAGTTGAAAATTGCATCACGGTATTCTATTATGATATTGCCATAACAACATTTGTGACAATATTTCACATAATTTCACAATAAAAGTGTCTTTGTTGATATGGAACAAAGTGAGTCAAAACATTCACTTCTCTCTATCCTAATGCAAGGATGAGGACATACAGAGATTGTTTTATTAACAGCAGTGTCTCAAATTGGGATTTCGATTTAAAAACAATGACTTGTTCAGCCTTACTTTTTACATTCTTCTCAGAAACGTTTAAAGTCTAAACTCTTCATTTGTGCACGTGACTGCAAACGGATGGAGAGGTTGAAGCTCTGGTGCAGAAGAGGATGAGGGGTCAAGATATAATGGTGGTGAGTATTATCTGTGTGTCGGGGCCGATCTGTGGCTTCATTGCATTATCAGGCTGTTTATGCTACATTGCAGTAAAGTGTTATGACCTCCCAATCAGAGCAGGTCTCAGAGATAAAGGCCAATCAGAGCTCAGAGGGCCGATAAAAGAAAATCAGAGAGGAACAAAGTGATAAGAAAGCAGACCTGGCCCTGCAGGTGATGAGCTGTGGCCTCAGAGCCACGCAAACCACATGCAAACTCACACACACACACACACACACACACACATGCAGGAGTCATTGAAGTATTAAATGATTTTTCTACAACTAAAGTCACTTTAAACGTATTGATGTACATTATGAAGATAAAAATGAATGGATTAAACAGACTTTAAAAGAATCACGGTGTGCGTTATCTGTACCACAATTATAACACTGTTGTGTTTTATCTGTAAATCTCATGACAGGTAACACAATACAGTCTAGCAGTCTAGATGGTGATACTTTAAGAATACAGAGTCTATCTATGATTTAAGATTCAGTAAAAGTCTGTGAACATTCAGAAAGTTTTCATGCACAGTTACGTCGAGCTATAGATGCAGCTGGATTATGAAGTTTAACTGGACGACTGTTATTGTCCAATTGTAAAAGCACTACTGGGGAATCCATTCATTGAAGTGTGTCTGCCTCCACGACACTAGGTGGCGACATGACACATTTCAGCTTATTAGAAACAGGTGTTTCCCAGCTGACCTATTACATCACAGACAAAAACAATGTTGTTCCCAGTCGAACGCCATTTCCTGTCTTGCTATGATCCACTAACTTAAAACTATTTAAGCTGACAGAGCATATATTCTGTCTTTACTCATCAGTCACAACAAAAATCTGGATTTTACCATGATTTTCTCACTGTTATCTTCTTCTGTGTACAAAAATAATTTGACTCCTAAGGCAATCTAGGCTTGTTAGTCCAACTTTGAGAAATGTGATTTTGGGAAATTTCAATTGAACGAACATGTTTTTCATGTATTTTAAAAGTCCATATTTAGTTGGACTTACACAATAAAAATCGTTCTTTGTTCTCTGATGTCATGTAGACGTACTTGGAGTAATTTCTTTAGGAGATGGTCACACTTCATTGCTTGGCCACAATCTGAAAGAAAAACATGTTTTCTTTGGAACGCATTTCTATTCAAAGTATCTTAAAGTGAAGTCTACTCATTTAAAACTTGAAGCAGAATGAAGGAACATCCGGCAGTGAACATTAGGCTGGGGTTAACGGCGATGTGTGATGTTTACACTGAATTACAAACGTGCTGTAAACACACACCTGACAATGTTCACCGAGTGTTCTTTTGATTTTCTTTTTCAACTTTTCAAGGTGGATGGTTGAATGGTGACAACAACGGGGTGAAAGGGAGCGTTTGAGAGACCTTCAGAAGTCTCTGTGGAAAATGAAAGCTCGGCCAGAACAGAGATCACAGGCTGCAATTACACCAGCGTGTAGCAGTGATGGAGGTGATAACGCGTGCTCTGGGGCCAACACAAAGCTGGCACTCTGAACCCCAGCTCACCCCGTCTTCCTCCACCTCGAGCCCAGAGCAGCTGAGCAGAAGACTTTGACTTCTTCCCACAGGTCAGGCAGAGGTCAAGTACAGGAAAGAGCCGGGAAATGCACAACACAATCAGACCTTCTCATCTAATCGTACGCCTGCTTCATTTTCTGGGTGTGTTTTTTGTCTTTCCCATTTTAGTTGATTTTTCTACTTTTTCTTTTTTTTTTTTGGGCTGAGACATTTTGGCAGAGGCTTTTTATGCAGGCATGCACTGCACAGTAAGTCACCCCGTTAAAAAGAAAACTTTGCAATATGAGAACTACATCTGGGTTTCTTTAAAAACCAAAGTGGAGACATTAACTTTTTGTAGAAAGCAAATTTTTACCGACTGTTAAAAAGTGGAAGTGTGCATGTGTATGTGTACATGTCTGTAGCAGGCTGTGAGGACGGATTTCAATCCAAACCTGTCTTTGTGAGGACATTTTGGCTGGTCTTCACAACGTTAAAGGGCCTTTTTGGGTTAAGACTCCATCTTAGGGTCAGGGTTAGAATTAGTTTCAGGTTAGGTTAACTGTTAGGGTAAGGGCTATGGAATGCATTATTTCAATGAGTGTCCTTGCAAAGAATGCTGTACAAGAACGTGTGGGCTGTGTTGACCAATAAGCAAACCTATCTTAATGAGGTCATTTTGGCTGATCCACACACATTTAATGGGCTTTTTGAGGATTAAGACCTGGTTTTAAGGTTAAGGTTAGGCATTTAGTTATGATGGTTAAGGTTAGGGTAAGACCAGCGTGTGTGTGTGTGTATGTGTGTGTTACCTCTTTAGGACCTTCTCTGGCTTAACTGACCTTGTCAGGACCAGTAGTCCACATGGAGACCAAAACCTGGTCTTGATAAGATAAAAACCTAATTTCTGAGGAAATAGTTCAATTTGAATGTTGGCACTGCCACTGTTACAGGATAGTGTCTCACACGGTCCACATGTGTCTTCACGCATGTGCTCGATACAAACAAAAAATTGATTTAGAACTAATCATGCTTAAAAACCTTAGAGAATACTTCCATCTCAAATATCACAATGTACAGTATACTACATGTATATACGGCCATGCCTGCGTGTGTGCACCCACCCACACACACAAACAAACACACATCCATGTACACGCACTCACAATTCACCTCCCTCTCACCCCTCTTCCCTGGGTGGGAATCCATTTCCGTCTCCTGATACATAAATAAATAAAGGGGTATATACTGCCCCAGGACAGGGATGGAGGAGAGAGAGAGTGTTAAAGCAAGAAAAAAAGAGAAGAATAGTGGTGGACAGACGAAGGAGAATGAGGGCGGAGGAAGAGGAAGATGGGGGGGGGGCTGGTTGTAATTGTTTCCTAGCTCAGGGAAGTTCAGTCCCGATGCGACGGGACCACTTCTCCCAGCGGAGTCCACCTCCCCTCTCTCCCAGACACAAGAGGGAGGCCTCAATCAAACACAAGAGCCACAGAACATGACCTGGCAAGTTCAGCAGGAAAAGAGGGAGGAGAGGAGAGTTAGTGTGAATTGATTGAATTACACTCGTCTGAAAACACCATGTGTGGGGCTGAAAGTGGAGAAACTGACAAGCTTTTGGTTAATAATGACTCTGTGCTCTAATAAACAGTTCTACGACTGCCTGGTTATCGTTTATGTTACATGATAACCATTATCAAACCAGAGTGCAGAGCTTATTATACACATCCATGTGAGCTCTATAAAAGGAGGAGAGGGGGGAAAATAAGGTTAATTGAGTTTGTTTTGTTTGGAGCCAATCTAATGATGGGTGAGAGGAATAAAGTTATGCCTAATGGGGACTGAAGGAGAGAAAATATTTATATAATGAAAGAAAAGACAGATTTTTGAGCAACAACATCTGCATTTGTCTTCTGGGGATCATATATCCTTTCCCTTTCTCTCATCTCATCCCTCACTTTTCCATAGGAGACTAATAGCTCAAAGCGCCAAAAATAATTAACCGTACAAATTTATTCATCTAATTTAAAATGGCCGTCCGCACAGGAGTATTGTGTATGGGTTTTTTTCCCTGGTGCTAATTCTAGCTGTAAGTGTTGTTTATTGTCGTATCTCTCACAGTCACACCGGTGTGGGCAACAGAAGCTTCACCTGTCAATCACAAACAACCCCGTCAGCCACATTAATTACACAGGACACGTGCTGTGACAGTGGAGAAACGGCATCCATGTCAACACAAAGACTCCACTGTAGTCCAATACTTATATGCAAACAAAATACTAAAAATTCAAATTCATGCTTGATATAGACAGTGTTCTTTTTCTTCTTGTCTGTTTTGTTTTATGAATGCGATGCATGTGATGAAACCGTTCTCAATGGAAACTAAGCAGGAAGCAGTGGAATAAGGAAAGCATGATGAGTAATCCTGAATGGGCAGCAGTATGTGGGCTTGCTAAAATAATGGCAATGATGCATTCAGATGAGTTGCACCTTAGAAGAAGACAGTGTGTCTCAAAGCAACATGTGAGTCACCTGCTTCCATGAAACCAACCTGTCAACCTGATGTGGCCAACCCCTAAATATGACGCATAGGTGTGGTTTCAGTGCACAGGTATTCAACTCAACTATGCACAGATTGACTACCAGATTGCTAAAACATACCTACATACATACCTTCCTGCATACGACTCATAGACTAGTTACCGTTGACATCTATAATCAGACCATGGCACAGAGGGACTCACTTGTGGAAGTCACTTGTGCCAAGGTGCAGCAGCAGGGAGGCTGCTGTGAAATCTCAGAACCTTCGCTGTTGTCCAGCAAGTGCAGCTCCTCTTCTACCTCAGAAACAATCAACTCCAAATTAACAGACTTATCCAGACAGCCATGAAGATTATGGCTGTAAGGCTTTATGGCTTTAAGACATTTTCCAACAAACCATAATCAGACAGGTGTTGTTCACCCCACAAACAGCTTCTCCCCTCAGGCAGACGGTGCAGAATCCCTGAAAACAGCAGTAACACCTCAAATTTACATTTGTCCCCGATGCCAATAAAACCCTCAACACCACCTGGGCCTTAAAAATAAAGGAAATATAAAAACATATTTCTGTGGACAATATGAAATAATATTTCATTAATATGAAGTAAGGTCTATTGTTTACAGTGTTTTGGTCAACAAACAACACAATAACTTACATGCTGGTTCTTTTCTTTGGCCTGAATTCTTTACTGCAACCTCCAGACCACATGACGCCTTCACTGTTCCACTATCTCTCCATTAAACATCTCACGTCTGGTTCAAAAAAGAAAACGCCCTCCACCTCCTTCGTGTTATCTACAGGACAACGTCACACCACAATGTAAAAGATTAGGTGAAATAACATATGAGATCAAGTTGCCTCACTGACCGCAGTCTTAAGTCTGTGGTGCACAACCTTATTGAAAAAGGGTCATTCAAATATTTTTGTCCTGTAAGATTGGAGAGAATCCAGAGCAGCAGTCATCTCTTCAGCATCAGTGGGATATTGGGGTTTGAATGTAATTACTCTGTGACCACTTAGTTCAGCCTGTCACTGCTAAGGTCACATAAATAAGGCTCCATATTTGTCTCCAATCGAGTCACTAATCTTAAAGATCTAAGAGCCTGAATCAATCCTCCATTCTGCGTCTATTGATCTCATCTCCTCCGTCTACCAGTTTCACTCCCGCTTTTTCGTCTCTGTCTCCTCCCCGGCATGCTCTTTGCAGTAATAGATACTGAAGATGTCAGCCAGATTCAACACTTATTGCTTATTTAAAACGGCCTCTGACCCGCACACAATACCCTCCACCACATCCCTCCAGATACGGCGAGGAAAGAGAACGCGGTGCGTCTCATTGGGCACAGTTAATGTTAAAGGGCTGTCACTCGTATTGTTGCAGTAGCCATGAAATGATCAAGCCCAGCTAATGGCTGCCTTATCTCTGCAGCAGGCCTAATAATGGCTGTTCAAAGCCCGCTTCTCCAGGTAGGAGTTATGTCATTAAGCTCCAATATTACACATGGACTAACCACAACAACCATATGGTCTGAGCTCAGAGTGAGATACTGAAATGTTTTTCAAAGCCTGCAGGCCTGGACATAATGGATCAAAGCAGAAAAAAGAAAAGTTGATTGTAAATGTCTACATGTGTCCGTTCCTCTTGTGTTAGTAATTACGAGCATGCGTAGTTATAGTCGCTTATACTCATGTCGCTTCATGCCTTGCCTGCAGTGTTTTCACAAGTAGCATTACTTACTAAAAAAAAAGCCTGTGTTTTATTCATATTCCTTGAAAAGAAACACTCATGTTGAAGCTGGTACTGCTCGCAGCAGCTGCGTCGCTGGTTCTGGCCAAAATGGTGACAGGCGAGGTTGCAGAATTTTACTCATGGAGGTAAATAATGGTGCTTTTCCCTTATACAGTTCTAGCACTACTCGGCTCTACTCGGTTTGGTATCAGGCGCGCTGTTTTCCATCACTATCGTACCTCCTCAATGTGGGACGTTTCACAGAAACTGCCGTAATGCTGCTTCATATGCGACAGAATCAGTTCATTAAAAAGATTAGTTCAGTACTTCCTGCATGACCGGAGCACAGACTCCATCTGACACAGTCACGGAACTGAAATGCAGCTGAATGGGATGTGATTCGGCTTTCAGCAGCGCTGTCATTTTATTACTATATTGAGATTTCCTTGCTAAACGTTCAAGATTAACGCACGTTTTCAAGAGTTTTAAATCCTTTTAAAGCAGGTACTATCACTAATGGAAAAGCAAAAAAACTGTGCTAGAACTGTATCATGCAAAAGCGATGCAATTTTCTTTTGATTTCTATATATTTGTGTTTTTCTGATGGAGTCTGCGTTGTGCCGTTGATGTTAGTAGACTCCAGTCCTACACAAAATACAACTCACTGGCTTCGCACTACCCACTGCTTCAGTGAGCGCAATTTAGTCGCTGATGTTTACCTGAGGCACGAATAACATCATCCAGGATGTCGCTGAAAATGTGACCCGTCTCAGATACATAAATCAGTCTACAGGCCATTGTTGGCAACAGAGGAGGTTGCAGAGGGTCTCATTTTTTAAAGTCTTATTCTGTTCATTCATTAGCATTTATAAACCATTAATGCACGAATAATCTTACATATCATCGCTTTAACTTCTGTTCGTTTAAAGTTGTGTTGTCTGTTTAAGACAAATGTGTAGATTTCCTGCATAAAGCTACCAGAACCACCAGAAAGGAGCATAAACCTTATGACTGAGTAAATATCCTCGAGAATGACTCACTACACTTGATACAGTCAGTCACAACTACTACAGATCTGATTTATATGACCTTACAAATCCATGAAGACATAAGACCGTAGATGCAAAGTGACCACCTAACATTTTCAGGGCTTAGCAGGATTATAGTGTGTAACACAGTTTTGCCAGAGTCAAAATTAATCCAGCAAAGAAAGTGTGACATTATTGAACATCCATGTTTCGTCACCTGAAAGTTAAGATTTGTTTACAAGAATCAAAACACGAGAAGAGGAGGAGGGAGCGTTCAAGAAAGCTTGAGAGAAATGAGAGACGGTGAGCAGCAGTTTTGGTTCATCAGGATGAAGAGGAAAGAAAATATATATGTGGTGCATTTTCCAAGAGCTAAACCTTTCCATGTGACACAATGAGGTTTATTCTACACTGACTTTCACTGAGGCTCCAAACCAATCACCCGTTTTATCAAACAAACACTGTGATTATGAAGATTAACACAGAGAGGGAGAGAAGACGGATCAGACCAGGCGGTGACCGTCGTTGTGGTGGTGGAACCAGGTGTTTACACAAACTCTGTGGGAACCAGATGACAAAATACATACACTGCAAACATACAGCATAGCAGGCTAAACATAAATATGTTGACGTCTGATTTGTCTAAGTTGTCGCGCGAGGGACGTGCTTCAGTGTCATCGCTGGTGTTTACAGAAAACAGACTGTAACAAAATGTGTGGACACTGTTGAGAGACAAATAAAGGCTGAGGATTCACTGCACAGATTGTGCCCTGGAAAGTCACTAGTCTACTGTATGGTGACATTTTAAAAATCAATTTCTAGAATTTATTTAGGCTTAATAGGGCTGTTAGGGCAATTACTATTATTATTATTAGTCATTTGTGGGGGGATTTTGAGTAGAATTTCTTCATATATATATATATACATATACACATATACACATGTATGCATATATACATATATATACATATATAAAATCATGTACAACACAGATATATTCAGTTTTATATAATACAAAAGCAGATTATTTTTAGCCCTGTGCAGCATTTGTGATAAATGACTTCAGATATCTACCGTGTAAAAAATATGTATTTATGAAAAAATAAATAAATAACTAAATGGCAGAAATTTAACAAAATACAATTCATCAATTTGAAAAAACAAGAGCAGGAAAATATTGTCCCTCTTTAGATTGTGTGTGTGCAATGTGGTTGATTTGCTTGTTGTGGTCTGTGGTTTGTTTTAGTGTCTCTTTGTTGCTCATCTGCATCCTTTCATCGCCCATCACGCTCGCTGTGTGATAGCTCACCTCCTCGCTGTCTGGATCGCAGCTCACATCAAAGGTCTGCTCAACACAACAATCCCGATAAAGCAACACGTCATCCAGAACTTCGACCACCACATCCCTCACTTTTGCTATTACCCACTATCTGCTTGACACTCGTCTGTACTCGTCTGTACTCGTTAGGTGGGGATTTATTTTCTAGGTAAATAAGATAAAAGAACTGCACAAACAAAACACACAAAAAAATCACAGCAGAAAAAGAGCAGTAAGTTGAGTTAGTGGCGTGTACACACTTAACTTTAGTGGGATGTCTGACAAGAAGAGCTCCAGTTACACGCTTCAACTACTGTCTGGGCAAATCGGAAGCATTCAAGACACCCAACCCCCTTCCAGATATTACTGATTAAATAATACAGTCATAATAATCGAAGCAACGTTTCCATTTATGAAATCTTGCTCACAGATGGGGCCGTACCACAGGGGCCGTCTGTCCTGGCCCCCATTTCACAGTCTCCCTGACGTCTGCGCCCCCATGCCAAATGCAGAGAAGGGAAAAAGAGAAAAATAAATAAATCTTCTATTTTAATGGCTCATTTCCGTGGGACACTACCCTTAAGCCTTGGGCCCGACATCAGTAAGGAGACAACCCCTCAACCCCCATCCCTCCATTACATTTTTACCATCCACCCGCACTCTGTGCAGGAACAAGAGCACGGAGTATGTCTAATCAGATTTTTCAGTTTGGTCCTCGTCTGCAGAGAGCAGGCAAACAGTCAGACCTGCTGAAGCGGCAGCAAACAGGCGGAATGCATCACTGTTTCTTTCTTTGTGTTTGTGTCAGTGGGGAAACAACTATGATTTTATACACAATGACTTTGTCAAATAAGTCAAAAATTGCAGATAAATAATAAGAATAAGAATAAGAATAATAAGAACAATAATAATAATAAATGGTTCATTAGTGAAAGATGAATTTTCTGGCACAAACTACAATCTGGAATTCTTTAAAGAGTTTGTTAAAGAATCTAATCTAGTGAAAATAAATAAAAGCACTTGACACTCTGATAATAATGTTACAAGTTCTGTGATTAATAGATGACTTTAGATAAGTTTACATGACTTGATCATACAGAATATCTCTACATGTGCAGATGTGAAACTGGGAGCACAAACAAACACGTAAAACGTGACATGCTTTTTTTAAAAACATAGCTCTTAACTGAATTTTACGGTCTCTGTTACAAATGTATAGGCACTGCTTATTATTATTATTATTATTATTATTATTATTATATGTTGTTATTTGTTCATTCAAACAGTCCGACCACTGGATATTTGAAACCGATGCTACATATTTTTGGAGAGTTTGAAAAAAACTAGAATAAAATATCAGACAATCGTAACAAGCACAAATCCATGAAGTACCGAATTTTGATAGGAAACAGAGTCTTTTTTTATTGCAACCAAGATAGGTATTGATCATTATCTAACCATAACTATGGTAATTACATCAACGTTTGTGTTCTGCAGTTTCTTGTTATTTATTTATGACCGTAACATTTACCAATAACTTAAAATATACAATAACTAACTCTGGTCACTTTGGCCAATTTATCAGTGAAACTAAATGTGTTATATTTATTTTATAAATCTATTCCTACATAGTTTTTATGGTTCTCCGTGACAAATGTGGTAACTTGATCCACTAATGAAAAGGTGTAGTTTAAATCTCTGCTATATGAGTTCAAAAAAAGTGTAAGGCTCTGTGTCTCACTTACTGAATATTAAATAAACATAAATAAATGAAAGGATTTAGAGAAAAGGTTTAGGTTTAGTTAGTTTAATTAATTAAAAAGAAAAAAAAAAGAAAAAAGCAGGTGGCTTCAGTATGTATATTAAAGTGCTGATCAAATCTACCAGTATGTTAACATTTGTATACTGATGAGCAGTGAAATGTCCTGAATCCTGTCTTGACTATAGGTGTCATTGGAAAAGAGATATTCATCTCAATTTGATTCTGTAAAATAAAGGTTAAAAAAAAAAAACACAGCTGTCATTTGAAGCTTCAAAATGCAGATGTGACATCAGATGGAAAAAGCGGGTAAAAAAAGAAAAGAAGAGAGGACATGTATTTTTCCGGCTATATCAGTGGTGGGATCTGCCATTGACTGTGTCACCCTCCAACGCTCTGTGCTCCTCTGTTGTCTCTGTGCTGCATGTGTGCCTCCACGCAATGATGTTATGTACACACACCTGACGAGGCCGTGAAGGCAGAGGCAGGAGATGGAACAAAAACAGAGGGGAGAAAGGCCTGATGGGAATCTTTTCAGGACAGTCAACCCTGCACGAATTAATCAGGGAGCTGACAACATGAGGCTGGAGCAGAAAACAAATAAAGACAGGGTGAGAGGTAAAAGTGAGAGTATTCTGTCACATAACAGTCCAAGCAGATAATACAAAGCGAAAGAGCGGCACAACTTTTCATAAACTGTATTTTTCAAGTTTACGGCACTACATTTCTTGAACTGCAGGTGATTCCTTCTGCATGTGTGTGTGTGTGTGTATAGGAGAGTCGACGTCAGTCAAGCTGCTTTCTAATTAAGAGTTGCTGTGCAAGGTTAGCGATTGTTGCTAAGGGAGGAAATCACTATCAGCCGCTCATTTTCATATGAATGAGCTCTTTTAATTAAACCGAAACGGCTAATGAGAGCCTATATCAAAATAATAGAATGTTTTACCAGCTATGTGCAAAGTGAACAAAAAAACACAAGGATGACATATAAGAGGGAAAAAGAGCTGAAGAGAGAGAAAGAGAGAGACAAACGCGGTTTAAGAAAAAAAAAAAAAAGGCGGGGAGATTAACTGGTTCTGAGCAGAAAACAGATATCTGTTGTCTTTGAACCTGTAATGTTATTTCTGCGCCGACAGAAGTTCAAAGAATCTGGAGACCGATGGAGTTAGACTTTGGTGCACAAAAGGAGCGGGTACGAGACAGAGAGAATAAATGTCGACTTGCATGTTTTAAGTCTGGTGTGTGTGTGTGTGTGTGTGTGTGTGTGCGTGTGTGAGTGTGTGAGGGAGAGAGGTAGGAAAAGAGAAACGCAGGAGGAAGATCTCAGAAAAGCAGAAAATATACTTCCATTGTTGAGTGAGTGTGAGTGTGAGTGTGTGTGGTTGTCAGACGTGTGCACACACACACACACACACACACACACACTTGTGTGCTTGCTGTAATTTCTCCATTTGAAGGTTAATTAACGCTCGGAGTGGAAGCTACAGGACTGCAAATCAAAGACAGTAAACAGTCTTCCAGCCGCCTCAGGGGATTATTAGAAAAAAAAGAAAAAAATGAAAGCTGCATAAAACAATAATAAAAAAAAAGAATATTTGAAATGTGAACTTTGAGAAGTAGTTTTTGCCTCCACTTTTCTGTGATAAAATTACAACAATCGGGAAGATGTGGAATAAACTTGCAAGAACAAAAGAGTATGAGAAACAACAAATGGGAAAAGTACAAATGACTGTGTACATACACTGTATATATACTGTATTTTAACATGATGAATCTGTATGGTGCAGAAGTAAATGAAATATAAATGTGCATTCTTGCAAAGTAGGTTAGAAATGGAAATAAACGGTGTTTCCTCCACTTTGCAAACAACACTTTAAACAGGAAACAACAGCTAATGGCAGCAACCGTTGGGAAAGAACCAATTACAAGGGGCACAGAAAAATGTTATTTATTCCCCTTGAACAAAACAGACGGAAGAGAGAGAGGGGTGTGTGTGTGCGTTGTTAGTGGTTGGCTCTTTACATATTTGATTTGGGGCTGTGCCGTGTGCATGTCTGCACCCTCAATCTGGCAAACCAGAGGGATATGAGCTAATTAAGGAGGAAGACAACCAAAGGGGCAAGACAGGGGAGAAATCAAATTAAAGGCACGCGGGGATTAGTGGAAGAGCCAAAGTTCTCTCGACTTTTGCTGGAGTTTAGCTCAAACATTTGGGGAAAGAGGACAAGACAAACTGGTAAACAAAGAATAAAGAGTTAGAAAGACATTTGCCAGAACTAATTTGGTTATTTCAGATCACATTTGCATGAAATGAACCCAGTTTTCATGTGTTCCATTTGTCTTGCTGTGCTTCTTTTTTTTCCCTCCTTGTCAGTTTCCCTCCGTCTTTGTCTATCTTTCCTTCTCCTCTTAGTTCTCTCTGAGGATCTGTCCCTGTCCCAGCCCTCCAGCTCCTATCTGATGGGCATCGCTCCACTGTTTTCATAAACACAGTTTTTGGAAGGGCTAGCATACATACATAAACAGCAGCACCACAGGCTGCAGTGTCAGATCTCCTCTAAACCTCCGTCACTCACTCCGCTCTTCTAAAAGCCCCATCAGGCAGTGTTTGGGCCAGACTGACAGTGCCGGCCTTTCAGATGAGTCCCAGACAGAACCAGAGCTGGTTTGGGTTCCCCTGCAGACTCAGAGCTCACTGGCCCATCAGAACCCCATTGTCCCTGCCTGTCAGTCCAGGATTAACTGTGTATACACACTGGTCCATTACAGAACACACAGCACAGACCTCGGGGCACACAAAATATCCTTTCATCTGATAGTCTTGTGCTTGCTTTAAAAACAGTTATTCAGAGGCTTTTGTGGGTTTAAAATGTTAGTGGATTATACTACGAAGAGGTTCTGGACCTGTAATCCGTTTTCACTTAAACTTCAGGAACCATTTGTGGTTTCCTTTGGTTGAGATTTAAAGACATCTATCGATAGTCATAGCAATAAAAGCCAGTATGCAGACCATGCAGTAAAGTCAATATTTTTGTTCTATCAATTTTCTATGTGAATGGAGTTGTTGCAAAACACTCGTCGAGTATTTTAGTTCATTGTTAACAGGCCGCACTTCTTTGACTTGGCTCACAGGCACAGCATTTTTGTCGTAAGGTTCAATAGCATTAACAGGTTCTACCAAACTTTCTAGCTGTTACGTGCAACAGTGGAAGAAGAGGTTTGTAGATTATTTCCATTTCATCCTTCTCTATATTTCCACAACATGTTCAGATTTCTTTACTCTATATTTGCTTGATTGTCACTTAAAACTCAACATATATTATTTGCTAAAACACGGATCAGCAATTGAATATTTTGGCCAAAACATCAAATCTTCATCAGACAAAGTGTCTTAAAACGTCTTCAGTCAGAAACAAAAACTCACGTTTGCTGCCTTAAACTAGCACTAATGTGGACATTGACTTTCATCACCGGCTTGTTATGAAGACAAATGTGTGTGAGATATGTACTTGTACTGTTAATGTTTATTGTGCAGCATTTCAATTTTGACAATTACTGCTTATTCTTTGGGCCAAACATATGCAAGTAGTTATTTTACACACATTTACTTCCCAAACCTGGCTGTCTCCATGACAACAGCAGTGTTTTTATTTTTCAAACCAAACATTCAGTTTGCATAACTGTCAATTCTAGCAAGACAATCTATTTGAATCAGTTCTTATTTTTTCAGAATAAAAGATTTTTTTTTTGTGAACATAAGCAAACAATTTCATATCAGATTTTTTAATTTATCTTCCGGGCCAGATACTGATGCTGGCGGGCCAGTTTTGGACCACTGGCCTAAAATATAAACTATGAACAGTGTGTAAAAACTGAGGAAATTAAGATATACAATACATGTTATTGTCCCCAAGGGGAAATAAGTTTTGGGCTACGTGATCCTGCATACCTCACAATCAATAAATAAAAGCTACACATATCAAAGTTAACATTTGAAAAAAGAATTTATAGAAAAAGAAGAGGAAAAACACTATAATAGAGACATAATAACATTAACCTATTCATCCAGCTGACACAATTGCAAATGAATGAATGATTACATTATTATCTCAATAATGCACAATTCTAGTTAGTAATGCACAGAATTGAACAGCATGGACTACACAGACAGATCTCTACGTCTGTAGCAAAACCTTATTTAAAATCCTGACGGCACAGAATTAGTTTTTAAAAAATGATTTGTTTTCATTTTTCTAGGTGGTAAAAGCTTGTGGTCAGGCATGTGATGGATGATCCAGTATTTTCTGTGCTCCTCTTATATAACAGTGCATCACTCTCTCCTCACAGAGTACATTTACTTCCAATACTTATCAGCACGTTCTGTTAATAGTACTTGTATGTTGTAGTAACATTTTTCATTGCATTGCAATGAAAAATTGCATTGCATTGCGTTTGAAATAAAGCTGCCGTGCCTATATCATTATTTAAATCATGAAAATAAACACTCTACCTGCATGTCATTGGCTATTTCTGTTTTCCCGTGAATCGATAATACAACAGGGTTTTATAATAGACAAGACAACAATAGAGAGACATTAGAGAGAGTGCATGGTACAACAGAAATGTCGAGATGCTGTGAGATACATGAGGAGTGAGTTAGGACTGTAGTGCATTTGTTTAGGAGGTGAATAAAATCAGAAAACTAACGTCTACCTCTGCGTTGCAGCAGGACACGAGGCTTCCCCAAGGCCCTCCCTCAAAGACGTTTCATTATATCGTCAAACAAGCATGAAAATCCAAGAATAGATGACATTTCTTTGACATCTTTTACAAAGTTATCCTATGAACGGATACATAAATGGGTTATCCCGAGTGGAAATGAGTTTTCACATGACCCCCACGCATCACATGACCCCCAGCAGCAGCAACGTTAGCCGCTGAAGTGAACCCCCAGTTTTTGAACCCTCCTCCCTGAAGCTTTACGTCTCCTCGGCAGTAACACAACGCTCAGAAGGGAACAGCTCCAGGCTTTTCCTTCAAATTCATTACTGTGTTGTTTTAACATAATTATTGGGAACTTCTTTGTGTTTACACAGAACCTTCGACCAAAATCCTTTAGTTTAATAACAGTTAAGTCTCTGCAATAAGTCAAGGGTATAACAGTGGTATCGTGATATCACGAGGGCTACCTTGACATAAAAATCATGAAGAAGAACTTAGGGTTAATCAGAAAAATGGGGAACAAAAATGCATTTTGATTCATTTAAATGAATGCAGCTGCAGTGGTTTACTGGAATAAATGAAAGACACTACCCTATGTTTGTATTAGTGTATAACGTTTTTGTAGCCTTAGCATCAGCCTTTTTTATGTGCCTTGATTTACGCAGGCCGCCATCTTGCACTGAAAACTTTCTCTAGCAGCCCAAACGGACAAGAAAGCCACCACTTTTTATCCCAGATATCCGTTTAAATGGGAGACTCAAAGCTTAAAAACTAGGTTGATTTCTAAAAATACAGCCTCTAAGTGCATCTGAGTGTCTGAAGTAATTACCTTGATGTCCAGCAGAGGGCGCTGTGAGCAGAACTTGGCCTTGGATCCATACTGAATGCAACTTTGGCCCCCAAAATAAGACAGCGATGATATGTTGTCTTGCTGTGAAAATGGAGGACACAAGAAAGTTAAAGTGACTGCCTGTTCTTCGACTATCAGCCTCTTCCTCTCATTCACTGTCCACTCGTCCTGAGGCGAGAGACAGAGAGAGAGAAGAGCAGCAAAAAAAACGACAGTTGTTTGTGCTGTGTGTGTTTGTGTGCGTGAGTGTGAGAATATGGAAATAGTACAATATATCAGCAGGTTGCCTTGTTGAGGTGCCAATACTAATTTGCATGTTTTTGTGTGTTTCTGTGTAAATTAGACAGGAATGGATATGCAAAAGACGTGAGCTTGCATTTCTTCAGGATGTACCTGTGTAAAACTCTATATTGATCAGCTGATGCTTGAGGAAGGAACTTAAGATTTTAGCTTTCGTAGCTAATGATGGGATTTCTCAGTATTTGGCGTGACCCAAAAATGCTGCCACACAGAATAAAATCCTTCAGTGGTGATTTGTTTTTAAAAAGTTGCTGACTTGGCCTCCAAAGTCCCAAACCATCAAATTGATCCACCAGCTGTAGGATGTGCTAGAAAAACAATGAACCCACAGAGACCCAACTTCACTTTTTGGCCTTTTTCTTTACAGAGCTCCCCACCATAAACATCCGTCCATCCATTATCTATCACTTTATTCTCACTTTTGTAAAGAAAACTCAACACTGACACTCCACTCTCCCAATCCATGTCGTCATGTCCATGCTGAGACTTTGCAAGACCTCCTGATTCTGAAGACTCCGGGCAAGGCTGGTTTTCCTGCTAACAGACAGTTGGGTGGGGGTCATGACAGCTCCCAGTCTCTCTGCAACAAGACATTTAACCATCACAATGACTCCGAAACTGTTAAATCTTTTAATTTAACAGTTAAAAATTTAATTATAAAAGTTCTGCTTTAAAGGATGGAGGAGGACACTGTCACGTGTCTGGAAGAAGACCTACACATTATCAAGCAGATGGTTTTAATACTGCGTTATCAGTGTATGATGCAACACAAAAACTGAGAATATGTTGTTTTGCTGTTGAACTGATGCAGTATATTCTAAAATGAGGTCCTGTCAAACTGACTGAAATCTTTAAATCCCTAGTTACTTTGCACATGAGTACTTTTTGTACACAAACAATAATACAATGCATTTCTGCAGATTCAGAGTCTCACCACCACAAGTTTTCTGTTTAACACAACCTTGACTTACAGTACATTTAAATATATATACCCTATATATCCTAATTAAAATAGTATTGTAATAAATACCACTCTATCAATGTATGAAATGAAGACATTCTGATATTTAATATACATATCTAAATATGCCAAGCTACTGTTGGAGGAGCAGAGAAATTAATATTAACCAAACAACAATGTCCACAGTTTACAAAGACATAAGTCAAAAACAACAAAAAAGACGTCCAGAGCTGATGAGAGACGAGGGAGAGGCTTTCCCAGAAATGGAGAAGTCAAATGAAAGAGGCTGCGGCGGTATTAATTAAACAGTGCCCATTTTAATCATAACTAATTATATTTGCAGGCGTGGTTGGAGAGGATTGGGGAGCTGGGGTTGATTGTATCTGTGTCTGTGCTCATTAGCTCAGTGGAGCTGTGTGATGGTGACATACGGCTTCTGTCACAGAGTAATCAGCGATGAGCATCGTCTCTGTCAGAGGAGGCTGATACTCTTCAAACTGTGACTTTACGACAGGTTGTTGTAGTTAAAAAAAAAGAAACAAAAAAAAACACACAAAATCCAAAACGGTGCAGCTTGGGTATCACATTGTGACCCCCCCAAAAAAAAAGTAGAAATTCACACAAATAGAGCTGCTTTCAGCTAATGAAATGTGCCGTCAAACAATTATAAAGGGGTATGACAGTCTGGAGTAAGCTATGAATATATTTCAGCACAAGAGAGCACATTAGCAGCCTGAACACCTCCCCACTGGGTAAACTGTTAATTAATGTTGCAGCCATTTATCAGTCAAATGGCTGCTAATTAGTCTTTTCTATCTCCTCTGCTTTGAACCACATTTTAAACTCCGTTCTTGCCCTCCTCCTTTGCTTTGTCAATAATCCTCCCACCATATATTCTTCCCCTCTGTGTTTCCTGCCTCTCTCTCTCTCTCTCTCTCCCTCTCTCTCTCTCTCTCTCGCCCGTTATCTCCGCTCATCAGTGACCGATTCCCAGCCTTTAAACATCCAGGAGCTCAGACGCTGACCCTCAACTACTGACTGACCTGGAGGTCACGAGCAAAAAGAAAAGAGACCGAAGGGAAATTATCATGTGTCTTATCTCTATGGACAAGATTTAAAAAAGGAGGATGATTTAGTGGTGAAGAATATGAGCATGAGGCCGCATTAACAGGCTGAAAGTCTCAGGAAGAGCAGTCACTGTGAGCACGTTCCCATGTCAGGGATCTAGTCCTTGTCATGAATCCATGAAAATGTGTGTGTTTGTGTGAGTGAGGCCCGAACGAGTTTGTGGGGGGGGATTCTAATTATGAGAATTGTATTTTTGAGTTCATAGTTCAAACTTCACTGTGTAACAGATTTGAAACTATACCAATAAATAATTGGTCAGTAATAGGGAACATGTTATTCTTAGAATAGATAATTGGAGCACTGTGTTCAGGACTCGGTTGATACAAGGGCCGTCCTGCATGGAGTTTGCATGTTCTCCCCGTGTGTGCGTGGGTTTTCCCCAGGTTCCCCAGTTTCCTCCCACAGTGCAAACACATGCAGATTTGGGGATTAGGCAAATCGACACTCTAAAGTCATCTATAGATATTTGTTTATAATTAAAATGCATGGACTACAATTTAAAAAAAAAAAAGAGAAATGCACAATCATTTTGGGGCCACTAAATAAAAACTGATAATCAACTGGGGGGAATTTTAACTTTTATGTATTTATATTATTTACATAATTTAACAATAAATAGTTAATGAATAGAGCAGAAAACATGATCGGTCATCACAAATTTAAAATGTAATGAAGCATTAGCACATGACACATCAACACATGAACATGCAAGGATAAAAACTTAAAAGATATGAACCCTTTTCAACAGATATGAGTTATTTTCTAATTTTCATAGAGGACAGAATAAAAATAGGCTAATTAAATTGCAACGTGTGCACATTGCTAATTGTGTGTTTAAATATGTGTGTGTGTGTGATGAGCAGAGGTGAGAACACACTCGTGGCTGCAGTCTCACAGTCTCCCTGTCTGTCTCCTCTGTCCACAATCAGCTACTGCCCTAAAAGCAGATTATTCAGCTGAGTCCACCCTGACCTCTGCACCTAAGCTCAGAGGGGACTGTAGTATGTGTGTGTGTGTGTGTGTGTGTGTGTGTGTGTGTGTGTGTGTCTCTGTCTCCCACACACTCACACTCACACACACACACACAACAGGATTAACATGCATCTTAAAAACATAGGTGAACCATGCTGCAGCCACACTCCTGTACCTCTATCATATGACACACAATGCATTTTATTTATTTAAATATGATGGAACATTATATTCTGTATCTGTTGCTATGATTTCTACAATAAGATATGTATAAATGTAGATTAAATATACAAAAAACCTGCATCTCAGACTATAGCACAGCAATGACTCACATATGAGTGGCCAGTGTTATGACATTATGGGAAATATTTAGGAACCTAAAAGATAATTTTCATTATTCCCTCATGACGCGCGCAATAACGAGAAAAATGTTTTCAATTAAAAAAAAAAAAACTAGAATGGAGGGAGAATGAAAGAGGTGGAGCGAGAAAGAGAAACTGGAGAGACTGGAGAGTAAAAAAGCGACAGATTTTTTTTTTTCGTCTGGTTTTCTATAAGAGGAACAAGAGGAGATAAGACTAAAAGGACTGTCACTCAGAGGAACAATCCCTCCAGTGTCCCCTCTTACTCCTGCTGCTCCTCCCTCCCTCCCTCTCTCTCCAATTTCCACAGATTCCTGCTGAGATAGAGCTGCTGTTCACAGGGACAGTTTGCTGACATCATCTGCTACACACTGAGTGTCCTGCACTCTCGCTGCACCGCCTTACAACACACGTCTGTGACAGTTACACATGAAACAAAAACAAAAAAATCACAGAGGTGTTCATATTTTCAAAAGCAACCTTTTAAGTATGGCTTTACATTAATTTGTGTCCCTTTATTTTGCTTCCTGGGTATTTTACATCATTTTATTCTATTTCTATCAATCCCTATTTTACGTTTTTATTTTAATTCTTATTATTTATCATTTTAAATGTAGATTCGGCTTAATTTAATTTCCAATTCTGCCCCTGTTTTTTCTTCATTCTTCTCCAATCCTTTTTTGTGTGTGTTTTTAATATTTATTTGATCTCCTCTAGCCCTTGTATGAACAAATTAAATGTGTTTGTGTGTTTGCCTGTGCGTGGTTAAGGAGTTTGTGTCAGTTTTTTGTGTGTGTATGAAAAGTGATGTAAAGTTTTGTTTGATTGACCTCATACAGACATCAGTTTTTCAGCCTGGGCGTCATTTTTGTTTATGAGCAAGGAATTTCTTGGAAATCTTGTTGGGTGTTGTTGTGTTTTCAGTACATTTCTCATGAAACGATGCAGAGACATCATGTAAAAATAGTACCAAACACGTAAAATCTGATGTGGATCCAGATAATGATCTGCATTTTGGGAATCTGAAAATGATATTATGACTGTGGCTCCTGGTGACTCATAAATCAGCAACCCAATATAGTGATGCTGCAGATCTCTACCACTAATCCAGGTTCACTTTTGGCTTGCAAATCTCCCTTTTTATACAGCCTATTATCATTTCTTTCTTTTTTTTAAAAGGCTTTAAAATTGTATCACAATAATTTCAAAATGCTTTTTAAAACATAATATGTGTAACTTGAACACAGCAATTTAACAACAACTCCTTTGCAAGACAACGCCATATGAAATGCAGCTCCCGCCTCTATATGATACCGTATATAAAAATTGTTATAGGCATGTTATTGCAAGGATTCCAGATTTCAGAAACTGTCCATTCTGCCCTGAAGCATGAATGACAGCATAACAAACCAACCACATAAACCCACAGTTGGGGTTCAGCGTCACATGCAGAAACTGTGACAAAGGTAAGGATGTCGAGTGTGGCTTTTCAGGCCAATAACTGCAGCAGTACATTCATAATCAATCAATCTGTATTTTTATTTAATTTTGATAAAATTATCATTTGTTTGGTCTGCCATTTTAAAAGGAGGTGAAGTCATCAAATGTATAGTTTTCTCAGTAAAGCAGTTCAAAACTTCACATTATTAACGTTTTACTACAGTCTTCACAATTTTACATTTTTCCTGATTATCACAATACGTGCTGCATCATTCTCTGCCAATCTATATTAACTACAGCAGTCTCACAACTAAAACAGTGTCAGCCATCCCAGGTCACACAGAAAGTAGCAGTCAGAAGTGGAGTATTAGCACAGAGAGCCTGTCTTTATTTTTCAAAGATTAGTATCCAATTCAATGTATGTGCAACTTCTCATATCATTGCTATTCGGGTCAAAAATGCCATTTAAAAAAAAAGGGAAAACATCTTGAAATCACACAGCAGGAGCCAACGAATACAAAGCCAAAGCATGACATGACCTTTGGCTCAGCTGGAGACACAGGCACAGTCAGTGAGTAAATAAATGTGAAGAAAAAAATCTGCAAGTTCAGGATTTCAGTGTGTTCATGCCAGAACGGGCTCAGCTGATCTGAAAACTGAAAGATTTTAGTGCTGATCAAACGAATTGATGCAGACTTTGTCCACAAAGAGGAGGAAAGGAAGTGATTTTATAAGACAAATCAAAAGCATCAGGTACAAACTGTGCAGTCTCCATCCTTGTGATGGAGCAAACTGGATTAAGTCCATCTCCATAAAGCAAGATAAGACGACCACTGTTTCAAATGCGTTCAACATTCCACAATCATTACATTTCATCAGACTGTCTCCAAACCCAAAAAAAATAAGCCAACACAAGAAAGTTACACACGCTCCTGCCCTGATACAGAGGCTGGTATTCCCCTCACCTCTGCATGACCTCTTCATGTCTCCAGCACTGTGACACAGTATCACACGCTAAGTGTGTGCAACGGAGGTCAAGTCTGGACCATCTTCTTATGTGGATCAAAAACATAGCGTTTAAAATGCAAGTGAATGCCAACAGGCTGAGAGTCTGCTTTGGGCTCCTCTTCATTTCCTGGTCCACCTTTGTTTCCACCCTTCCCTCTCTTCTTAGTGGTGGCAGATAACAACTGCTTGGTTTCTGGGCCAAGACCCTCTGAGGGAAAGATAAACAGACAGGTCAAGCCAAGGGGGATAAATATCTTTAAGTGAGTGTAAAGCAAATGTGGAGTTTCCTCTTCACACATTACAACTGTGGAGAAAAGTATTATGGCATAAAGACTGAAAACAGCTTCTCTCCGGTCTTTTAAGTGTGTCTAGAAATATGGCTCAATGACGCACTGGGTAGTTACCATAACTCCTCCTCAATTGCTGTACCAAAAATAAAAGCCCTCAGTGTGCTTTACCAGTGATTTACCTGTTCACTTGTGAGTAACGACACCAGCTCCAACACTACTGTCTTAGACGATATATCTTCCCTCGATGCTACACATGCAGAAAAGCTTTTAAAGCATGTAAAATTCCTAAAAATGTAAAAATTAAGTATAGAAGAACAGAAAGAAGGGCAGACCCCTGCTGTGAGGCTGCAGGTACGTGTCAGTGTGTTTACATGCAAGTTAGAAATCTGATTTTAGTCAGACTAAAACAATAATGTCACGTTAACACGTCCGACTAAAATCGAGCTAGTCTTAGTTGGACTAACATACCTGGATTATACGATCCATCTGCCTTTAACCCCAAGCGGTCGAGGCAGATGGCTGCACATCTCTGAGCCTGGTTCTGTCAGAAACTTCTTCCTGTTAAGAGGGAGATTTTCTCTCTCTACACTGATGCCGAGTGCCTGCTCATTGTGTGAACTGCTGGGTTCCTCTGCCCTCCTTGATGTTGTCTATGTACAGGGCCTTGAGATAATGTATGTTATGATTTGGCGCTATACAAATAAAATTGTATTGAATTGAATAGTCTGATTACTCCTGTATGTATACACTAAACCGAACTGGAGCCATATTTGGCTATGGAGGTGGAGTCAGACGTTCATGGCCAATGTCTCCTCTTACATTTACATAAAAAAAACACTGATGAACATAAAGTTCAGCTTCTTTGGTCCCCACTAAACCAAAGTTTTAACTTAACTTTAAATTTTTACTCACTCAAATTTGACTGGGTGCTTTGTAACACATTTTCCTTTGGGGTGACAAATAAAGTGTCAAATAAATATCCTCCATTTTACACACACTTTAAATTAAAAATAAATAAAGAAATAAATGAATGAATGAATGAATGAATGAATGAATAAATAAATAAAAAAAAAACAGTACTGTGCATAAGGTGCTTTGGGTTTGTTTATGTCTGTGAAATTAGCCACTGCCAATGCTTAAATCATATAGCATGTGTATGTAATGCTCAAGCATCTTTTTACCACAGCAGATATTTTTCAACATGACATAGGACAAAGGTTTCACCAGTAACATTAATTAGGGTTCCAATCCAGTTTTAAGAGAACCAGGCTCACACTATTGTTCAATTTTAGGTCACACTAAGTACTTGTCACTTTCACCTGTAGAAGCTATTTTTTTACAATTATAAACAATTATAACGTATCCTCATTAAAGCAGTACAGAAAAATCTATTGCATAAATAGATACCTTGTGTAAGAAATCTGGAATACAGTGTTATGTGCAGCACTTAGGTCAAAGTAATCATTTCAGTGAACACATATATCTGATGAGTGATAGAGATCTTTCCTGTTATGTGTACAGTAGGTGCTGTATCAGTGCTGAAGCCTGTTTAGTGAGCTGACCTCGAGATCAACCGATGTCTTCATCCTCCTGATGTAACTGATCAAAATGTCTGCGCTGCTCCTGGAGTCTCGGTCTTATGGTTCTTCCTCCGCCTCATTTTGACACAAGATAGACCCTGATATTATGGTGTCCTCTATCGGCCTACGCTCACTCATCGCTCCCCCTGCACTTGGGCTTCATTCTCAGCCTAAACAGCTTCCTGTGAATGCTTCTGTTCATTCCTCTTCATGCATGCACAACAAATTCTTCACTGGCACCAGATCTGCTCCTCCGTCTTTCTGTGTGTGTATATTTTGAGAATTAAAAAAACAAAACAAATCAAAACTGGCTGCTTGTTTGCTGTTTTGCACACGGAAGGTAAGAAATGTTTTGGGTTCACTGCTTTACATGCTGCCTGTCTGACCTCACGTACAACGGCGCCAGCATTATTCTCGTTATCTCTATGCCAATGTGAGGGTTGTTATGGTTGCAGAGCAGCCAGAAATCTCTTCTTGTTATCTATGATCAGCTGAAAACGTCCATTTACCACCACATAAAACACTCGTACACCCAAACTAAAATGTTTTGTGTTCACATACAAGGGACACAAAGGAGCTGCATATTTTTCTTCAAATGTTTATAGGAATTTATCTGTGAAAACACATAAATCCTTTACCACATCTACTGTATAATAAAAAAACACTGCAGAGGCTTAATGGAATGGGACTATCACTGAAGTATTTGTTTCGAGATAAGTGCAAGTGAAGCGTGCACTCGTGATTTGACTAGTGACCTACTCATCGGGCAGCATTTATCATACAAGGTCCAAATTTAACAGTAAACAGAATAACTTTGTGGAATTGGCAAATAAAATGAGGTCAGCACATTTATTTTGGGGGTGACGAATAAAAGCAGACTTACACCACTGTGTTTTTATTGGTTAGAGGAGATAAGAGCGTGTAGGAATGCTAATCTACCTGCTCCCTGCACCCGCAGGAAAACTGCAATACATTCACTGTGAGTGAATCAAATACCAACAGTGACTGTTGCTCAGTGGTGACATATATAGAGGATACACTGACAAACAAAAGTGGCTGCACATAATTAGCAAAGAAGTGATAAAGACTTAATTAGTCGATTGACATAAAATGAATCAGCAACTTTCTTAATAATCAATTAAGTGCATAAACTACATTCTAAATAAAGTACTCAACGCTCTCTGATTAAAGCTTTATAAACGTTTGCAGCGCTGCCTTCACTCTGATTAATTTGTGCTCCCACAGCAACATTCACCACTAAGTAGCGACACTCCTTCTCTGCCGTCTGTGGCAGGGGTTTTATTTTTTATTTATATATATATATATATATATATATATATATATACATATATATACATATATATGTATATTTGTTTGATACAACGTGAAACAATTCAGTTGAATTTATCCATATGAGAAAAAAGACAATAAAATATTTGCATTGAAACGCCTTATAGAAGGCAACATTTAATAACTGTTACAGAGAATAGGATTTACTGTGTTTTACACACAGAAAGGGAGCTCATCATGACACCTGCGCTGATGAAAAATACCGGTGTCCTTACCAGCATCTTGCTACTGCTGACTCTTAATGACAATGACCTCACAGGAACCTCAAGGGACACCAAAAATGTCTGTTAGATCTTTAATGAATGGTTAAAAAGTAGGAAAATTACTCATTATGAAGTTCTTATTAATATTGAATGACCTGTTTATTGTGTCTACGGTGAAACATGACGTAAAACTAGTTTATTACTCATATAAAACTATCATAACCCTTTTTTATGTATATGAATGCATTAATGAAGTATATCAATAAAATAGTTCATGTGTCATTTATATCTCTACATCAGTTATTTGACCTATATCCTAATCAGCAGAATAGTACCATCTCTGCTCTAATGCCCGTGGGGAGTCTCATATGAACACCACTGAATGTCTGCTTTATGCTCATGCCAGAAGATGTGAGTGTCAGTATGTCTGTGATTTCTGTGTATGCAAGTGTGAGGGAGAGAAGAGGATGTACTATAGGTGAGGTTCTCCTTTCTAAATGTTTTTGTTTTCTCTTCCCTCCTGGTGTGGAGCCGTGGGTTTGGAGCAACAGAAGGTAAAATAAACAGAGAACAGACTTCCACCGGAACACCGGCAATCCCCAGCGGAATCCTGGGAATGTGGTCCAGGATTACCACATCCTGAAAACTACTTGTAGAACCCCAAAAGCAAAGGGAGGATTGAGAAAGTGCTCTGGATATGTGTCCTGATGGACAGGGATACTTCTTTATGCAAGGCAGTGTGAAACTCCCATTAATATCTGCTGAGACACATGTTAAACGTCTTACCTGGTATGCGAATTTTGAACTTCCCGCTCTGTCCAAAACCACCCTCGATCACGCCACTCTCACCCGTCGACAGAGTGACCTTCAACCCCACGAAGAGCTGGAGGTTGGTCTCCTTCTTGAACAGGTTGCGACCAATCACAGTGTAATCATCGCTCACCTAAACCAGAGAGAGAGAAAGAGCCTTGTGAGCTGGAAGATTAATGAAAGACACAATGGAAGATGTGATGCTCGGCAATTAAAGCCCTAGTGCGTAAGTTAGTGATTTCTGTTGATGATGATATTATTCTGGATTATTTATCCAAGGAACCAGATTTTTTTCAAACAGCAGCATTCACTTCTAAAACTCTTTGTGGGCACTTCTTTGCGTTTCCAGTTAAACTCCAAACTGACGTCTGGCTTTACTACCACAACGTTGCTGTTGCCTACATCTGTCTTGACATAAAAATAATCAACAATGGATGAACTCACTTTACAATAGCTTGATATTTGTTTATATTTAAAAGTTATTCACATGGTTTTACATAATTTGCATGTGTGTGATCCAATGATTTTATTCTGTTCTTCCTTTTCCTTCATCTGGTGCCACTGATATATCTTATAGGTTGTTAGGGTTTTACCACTTGTTCATTGTAGCAGCACGGCGGGGAAGGGTCGACAATCTGTGCTCCTGTCCTCTCATTACCGGAACCCTAATCCTCGTCGTCAGCCACGTTATTCGATGGCCCGCCGTCTACTTGTCTAGGAGCCTCTCTTTCATCCTCCTGAAGATTTTATGCTATATTTGTTTGTATTTCTTGCTTATCATCCATCACTAAGTCAATCTGACCTACCACTAATGTGATAAGAAGAGGGCACCACTCTGTCTCCTGCTCTCTCTCCAACGCCAGCTCTTCCTTTCTCTTATTACTAACCCTTATTCATGATTGAACATTTGACCCTGACGTTCCTTAAGCGTGACTGATGCTCTGATAATTTTTTTTTTTTCTAAATTACAGTCGCTATACACATGAGACAGACCATAGGAAATGTGACTACATGAGGCCGTCGTATCTCAGAAATGCCAGAAAATGCATTCTTTTACCAAAGGGAATTCTTCAGTCCTGAAACTTCACTGCCTTTTTCTGGGCGACAAATACAACGTCACATGGCCACGATCTGACCTCTGGCACACACTGTTCTGATCCTCAGGCAATGACTAGAGCTGTCAACAGCCTGAGGTGTGAACAGCAGGAAAATGGTTCACACACTTGACCCCTGACCTAACTCTAACGCTGCATGATACCTACAGTGTGCTGCAGTGCAGACAAATAAAAATGCAAACTGCAAGAAGTCAAGGAGGGTGCTTTTAGAAAGATTGTCAAATAAGATGTTAAAGAATTAGATAAGGTGAGATACAGATCAGTCTGAACTTAAGCTTGAAATTAGAACAGAATGTAACAGCAATAACACAAACTAAAATCAAGATGGCGCGTGTGTGTGTGTGTGTGTGTGTGTGTGTGTGTGTGTGTGTGTGTGAGAGAGAGAGAGAGGAAGAGAGAGATAATGCTGAGGCAGAGAGAAGAAAAGGTAGAGTCAGGTTAACACACAGATATGTTGGTATTCCTGTGCCACTCAGGTGTGTCCAAATAGCGCCAGCCTCTGACAGCTAGACAGGGCTAGTGGCGTCAGGCGGCCACCCACACACACCTCTGTGCCTCAGCACATGCTAAGGCATGCGTCTGCAGCCATGCCTCAAACGCTGCTCATCAGGGCTGCATATACATGCTTGTTTGTGTGTACGTGTCTGTTTATGAATATACAATAGGGGCTCTGTCTGAGAAGCACGCTCCAGTGCCATCAGCAATGAGAAAAATCCAAAGCAACCAGAAGCAGAGGAACAAGGAGGTGGAGAGGGCAAAGGAGCAGGGACAACAATCAAGTCATGCAAAAGAACACTTTTAATAACAACTACTGAATATCCACTTACCCTCTCCACTTGTCCCTCCTTATGTTTGGTCTTGTAGATGCGCAGATTAGACAGTGCAGTCTCAGTATAGCTTTTATCTTCAAACCCCTGTAAAAGACGGCCTTGGAAGGCCAACCGGCATGCATTGGCGTGGATGTCACTGTCCAGCTTGGAGCCAATCACGAGGCAGAGTGAGGGACATGTGACAGGCCGCTCAAACTCTAGCAAGGCCCACTGCTCTGGGTCAGGTCCTGAACTCGCCTCTCCCTGTCCTGTGACATATTCATCCTGGTAGAAGTACTCCCTGTCGAAGGTGAAGGGTTTTTCCAAGGAGCAGGATAGTGATGGAGGTGTTCTAGAGTCACAGGCGGCCTCGGAGGAACCCACAGGAGGCAGACCAAAGAAGGTAACCTTCGCCATGACTGTCTCATGACCCACAGTGATGTGAAACTTGGCACGAGTGGCAAGAGAGCCCTTGAAGTAGCCTATCTTCTTGACAGAGATGACAGCTGCATAGAGGGTGCGCAGGGATCCTGGGGTGCACACCACACCCCGCTCTAATAGTTTAGGATCAAACTGTGTCACACACACTCCCACACGATCCCCCTGCATGGCCCCTGTTACTGGCTTCCGAAACATCTGCACCGATTTTATCTTCTTTGTCACCTGATATCAGAGAGCATAGAACACAAAAAAGTATCAGAGTAAACAGGGTTTGACTCAAACATACATGTCTGACAACAACTTAATTCAAATTCATAGCTGTTATCTTTTCCCAAAATAAGCGATTTAGATTGATTTTATGATTAAATATGACATTAAATATGACATATGACATTTCCATGAGACACGTTTTATTTAATATTTAAAAACTTGAAAATATACATGGATAAATATATACAGCATGAAATGAAATACACAAAAACATTATCTTAGTTATTATCTCCACACTACAGGAATGCTATTTTAGTGAGGCCAATCTATTCGATTTTTTACATTTGAACTTTTATCAAAATAAAATACAGCACTGGTTAAAAAGTACTGTTTTTTCAGTATCGTTGATGTAGAGTCTATTGTTCCAATAAATTGATCATTTTCAGAAAAAACACAAAACACACAAACAAATGATTTGTCTGTCTATCTTTATACAATAGTGGTCATCGCATCTGTGGTTGTCCTCTACCACACAATCCCATATCAGGAGAAATCAACCAGGAGGAAGCTCTACAAAGACTGTTAATTTAGCCATTTGCTGCCACCAAGAGGTGAATGTGATAATTGCAGACAAAAGTGCTGAGCGGAGCTGGAAGTTTGCATCTGTTCTGTATTACCAAATTCTTGTTCAGCCAGTCCACCCCCAGCCCCCTCATCTTTCCCTTACATTAAACTGACACATCCTCTGAACCCACTCAGCCATCTCTGCCTCTGTCTACCCACTTCCAGTCGACTGAACTTCTGAACCTCTGTGGTTTCTACAAAAGCCTTACCAGCTCTCAAGAATGCCACTTTCCTGTACACATCAAAGATTCTGAATTCCTGCCTGTCTGGATCATACCTTCAGTGCAGGGATTTCCACGGTGTCATTAATGGCCAGCGACCCTTGCAGGATGGTGCCGGTCATGACTGTTCCCTGACCACGGATGGAGAAGCAATGGTCTACAGCCATCAGGAGGTCACCTGCAGGATTTCTCTGAGGGAGGTATGTCTGTTTCTTCAAAAGCTGAGACAGACACAAAAAAGGGTTAAAGTAACACATTTGCACACAAAAACATCATCATATTGCAAAGCCAAATTGACACAAATTACTATAAAACCAGATTTATGCATATCAAGCAAAAACTAAGTCTGAGTTTAAGGTGGATTCTGTACCACTGTGCCTCATAATATTCACACTGATCTAAGCCCAGTACATGGGCAATATTAGTAGTAATGGAGAGGGCACCAGTGTGTTTCCAGAATTTACCTCAATTAAGTCTGGCACTCCCTGTGGTTCCTCTGTGTCCGGAGCCTCTGGGCCGCCAGGTTTCGCTGCCACAGCAATCACTGGACATTCCTTAAATCTGGCCCACAGAAAAGAGTTATCCACCAATTACTTCATGCTTTGATGTTGAAATAATGATTTCATTTGCTTAAATAAACAGATTTTCTTTAACTGGGCCTGACATATAGACAGCTAAAGAGATGTATTAATCAAGACACACTGAATGAGACATTTGGAAGGAATAGGCAGCAGTGACTCAAGGGGTAGAGTGGGTCATCCACTAATCAAAAGGTCAATGGTTTGATCCTTAGCTCCTAAAGTTTGCATTTTAAAGTGTCCTCGGGCAAGAACACCAAATTCTCTCAGTGCACTTGTGTAAAGTGATTAATGTCTCACAAAAGCCTTATATATAAAGCGCTGTATGCCAAAATGCATTTATAGTTTACTAATTAATGCCAACCTGGTGGTCTCCAGTGTTTTGTGCATTCTCTTGGTCATCTTCTCGATGGCACTCTGTCTCTTGTTGGGTGGCAGGAGGTCTATCTTGTTCAGGACGACCACCATGCGAGGGCAGGTCAGCTGTCCTATCAGCAGACACTCTGCAGTTTGAGTCTGTATCCCCTTCACCACATCCACCACCAGCATCATCAAGTCAATGATCTGGGCACCTGGAGAAAGCAAAAAATAATACAACCAACAATTAACCAATAATACTTGACATGGGAGAAAAACACAGTTATTTGCTTTTTAAGAGATCTTTCCATGTCTCTGTTGTGCTTCTGTAAAAAAGAGCAAAAACTCTTCATAAAGCCTATGAAGTGAGTATGAATTTGCCAACTGCAACACTAACAGGAACGGACACAGACAACTTAAGTTGAACAGTTGAACAAGAAGAGAAATTAGAAGTGGGGTGCATAGAGGCAAAGAGACTAAAAGGCTAGAGGGTTGAAACTAGAGCTGGAGCTCACTTGGTTGTCTTTCCTTCCCCTCGTTCCTTTTCCTGACTTTGGCAGTCTCTCTTTCCTGTGCTCCCCTCTTTTCTCTCCCTCCATTTGGCTCTCTCTCCTTCCTGTGCTCTCCCCACTTGAGACAGGAGGTGAAGTTTAATACATACACCAATTCCCACACTTTCCTTCCTCCCTAATCTACAGCATGTGCCACCTCACCTCACTGGCTCATAGGTATAAAAATTCTGTGTTTGAGCACCTCTTTGTCTGCTTTCCCGGGGATACATGTAACATATGTCTAACAGCGACTTTAAGCATTTAAAACAGTTAACACAGTCCCAATTCAAAACATTGGAGCATCTGGGATGCCACCCACAGAAGGTTTTCCAAAACATAAAAGCATATGCTGCACATACAGTATAACTTATTTGGTTTATTTCCACATGTCAGCAACAAGTGGAGATTGAAGGTGAAAGTGTGTCTCCTTTACAGCATCACAAGATGACAAGGTTACAATAACTGACTGTTAAAACATTACAAACATTAAATATCTACCCATGCACACCAACATATCTGCCTTCAGATAACTCTGCTTTCACGAATCTATATTTTAATGCATCTTCACTACAGACTAATTTTTCGTCTTTTCTGGTCAAGTTTGTGTTTTAAGAGGAGGCTTTTAAAGTCTTCTCCTGTCACTGTCTGTCCTTATTACAATCTTTTAGTTTTAAAAGTGAGATCCTGTTTTGTTGTCGGTTTTTTTAATGCATCTGTCAGACAAGGTCAAAATGACAGTAAGTAATCATCTGGTATAGAAAAACCTACACCTGAAATTCATTCTCTCTATTTCTACATCTCAACTTAGATTGTGACAGAGAGAATGTGCCCCCTGCTGGAGACGTATTTGCACATACAGTAAGAGAGATATTGTGGCTCATTCTATCACTTCTGGGTTTTGTTTCTGGTTTGTTCAATTTTAGTTTAGCATCTTTTTTTCAGTTTAGCTGAGAGCAGCCATACTGGGTGGGTTCGCCACCAAATTTTGGCCTTGTTCAGACCTGGTATTAACATCCGTCTTCACTGATCAGATCACATGCAGACAGCCTTAATTATGACTGTCCACACCTTAAAATGCGTCTCCTGTGACCATTACATATGATCAGATCTGGGCTTCCTCGACCTTTATTCAAATACAGACTGACGTCAAGTTTGTTTTTTGGAAGAGCAAAATTATGTATTTAGGAAGTCTGACTACACAGAAGTGTCTGATGACAATCTGTGTAAATATTGTGGTGTTGAGATCCTCCATCAGTCTGTTATGTTGCTCATTCTGAAAATCATCATGTTCAGTGCTTCAATCAAGATTCTGTCTCTATCAAATTGTGTTTCCACTTATATGTGAGCTCTGTATGAACCACTTCTTTGTGTTTTCAGTCCTACTCCAACCTGTTTGCAGCGGTCTCATTTAACTAGTATAATGTTGCTCTTACCTCATGTCAGTTTTGACATAAAACAAATCACTATACAGCAATCTAAACACTCAATACTGAGGAACACAGAGGGCCACGTGGCACTGATAGGCTTAATCAGCATTGAATGAACTCATCTGACTAATGTAAGACATTTGTTTATATCTAAAATTGGCATACTGCAGATTTAACATTATATCATTACACAATCATAAAAGCTCAAACATATTTTAGGCCTGTTGTGCTGAACAATATGTAACTTATATATTGTTACACTGAGGGTTAAGACTGCTTCCTGCAGTCAACTTTTCATCTGTTGATAATTTTATTAACAAATCAGTGAGTTAATTGGTCCTTGAAATGTCAAAAATACTTGAAACATGTCGGTCAGTATTTCCCAAAACTCATCAAATGTAGTGTTTGTGCTTTTATCAGAGCTGAGCAAATGAATCGGAATCACATGTAAGAATAATAAAAAAAAACATGTTTCAAGAAAAAAGATAGATAGCATTTAATTTGGTATTTGATTAACAATCAATTCATTACCGGAGCCTTACAGTAATAATACCATGCCTATAGCCAGGCATCCTATGATGGATGTAAGATTCTGATCTGCTGTCAAAGTGACATTTGGCATCAAAACATGCAGAGAACTCAAAGAGCTCACCCCCAATGATGGTTCGGATCAGCGAGGCGTGTCCTGGACAGTCCACCAGAGTGAACTGAAGGCTGTCATACTGCTGTTCTTCGTCTCGCAGCTGATCGGGTAAATCCACCGTGAAGGAGGAGAAGCCCAGGTCCAGCGTGATGCCTCTCTCACGGGACTGCGGGTTCTTGTCGAAGGCAGCCGTGGAGGCGGTGCTGCTCAACGACCTGGCCAGCGACGTCTTCCCGCTGTCGACATGTCCGAGCACTCCAATGTTGAAATTTAACGTTTTAGTGCGGTTGACTCCACCACACTCAGACATTTTGACCCTAGTCTGATGTGCTATAAAATGGGGTCGTGTGTTTTCTTTCCTCAAACCTGGACCTTGAACTCAGCTCCACACGGAAACAGCAGGCGGTTCAATAAACTGTCTCCCTTGCGTTAATTAAAACTGAAACACACAACGCTACAAGCTGTCTTATTTAGTTTGTGGCACAACTGAACTATATGTAGTATGTCAGTTACAGGACAGCATGCTAAAGCGGTAGCTAGCAAAAGTTTTAGAGAGGAGAGGGGAAACGGGTCTGCCACAACGAGTTTTCTTGAATGAAATCTTAATTGTTAACTTCTTAAATTGTCAGGGGAGCCATGTCTTATACAACCCTGCATTCATTTGCAAGTCTCGTGTACTCACCACAAACTTTCTGATGTTGTTTCTACTACGACAATTGCAGCGCAACACAAACGGAAGTTAGAACTCCTGGGGGGGCGGGGGTTTCTCTGTATGAGTGATGCACATTTTAGCCAATGAATGAGTTGCCTGCGTTCACATGAATGGTCTAAGTGGGCGGCGCATCCGCTTATACCTTTTCCATAGTAACCCACATGGAAACCGATTTCCCTTGATGTTCAAAGGAGGAAACTGTCCAGAGACTTTGGGAGAAGTTGCGTACTTTACTCACTCTGGACATACATAAAGTAATTGTTCCGATATCGGCAAATTATTGGACTTTATAAACAACTGGCAAAGACTGATAAACAGTAGAGGGCAGCAAAACCCTGTTGTTAGGTCTAGTCTGCCAAAGTCAGCACTTTAGAAGAAGATCCCCCAGTGTTTTGAGTTTCGGCGCCGGTTGCGGCGGTAAGGAATTACCTGAAGCGTATACTTTTGTATCTACCTGAACATCGGTTTGCAGCTCGTGCATCAAATATATCACAACTATGAAAATCGAGGAGGTAAAAAGCACCACGAAGACACAGAGGATTGCCTCCCACAGTCATGTAAAAGGACTCGGGCTAGACGAGGCCGGGAATGCTAAGCAGAGCGCATGTGGTCTGGTAGGCCAGGAGGCTGCGAGAGAGGTAACAATCATCTTTCACTGCACCTGCGTTATTAATGGTATTGTTATCACGTTTAGGATAAATGTTTCATATATATCAGAAGTGTTTATGAGGAACGTGTCCACTGTAGGCACTGTACACTCAGCTAGTTTAGTTAGCATAGTGGTGTCGCTATTTCATACGGAGGTTAACGGGAATGTCCATCATCAGTAATTAGTAATTCATTATTGCTTTTCAGTCTAATAAACATCATATTTGTAACATTTTAACCAGACTGTATAATGACAGCATGTACGAACGCAGGAAATGACCTGGAAGTAATAGCGTTGAGGGTTGAAAAACAATTTATAAACGTACCATAGCGAGATCTTTCAAAACAAATACAAAAAATGTACAATGTTTTTTTTTTTATTTTGTCGTTGATCTTTATGTTTGAGGCCAACCTAAAAATAAAACAAAATTGTAAAACCTAGCACGAGTATGTTACCTCCATTGTTGTTTGTTTTCGGTTTCCATGGGTGAACCTGACCCGGAAGTACACTGATCTACATGCGCGCTCCCAAAAGCAAATCCTTTTTGTTCTGGCATTAAATATATTTGCATTACATTATTCTTTTCTTACATTTATTTATTTATCTAAATGCAGACATTTAACCAATTTTTGAATAAGCTGTCTTCCAGATAAAGGAGGCACACAAAGCCTGTAAATATAATACAGTATTGTGTATATAAAAATATAATACAGTACTGTAATAATCTGTGCAGATCTAGCTCTGCACAATTTAAACTGTTTTAATAATTGTTCTCTTTATGGTATCACTATGCATGTTGCTGTATGCTGTATTATGATTATGAAAAGACTATATATATATATATATATATATATATGTACAGTATGTATGTGTACATATATTTGTATTCATCTGTTATTGAAAGGAAACTTGACCATGAATTATTGTTTTGGTTGTTTTTTTTTTACTTAAAACGATAAATTAATATCTTTAATGAAAGGTAAAGTAGCACTAGTTTATTAAATTGCACTGCTTACTTATATGAATTGTGTTAGTTTAGGCACAATCATGACTGTACATTTGTAGTAGACAGATGTAGACTATAGCATGTTTGTTTGTGCTTCACAGTAATCTAACACATACATGGTTAATAATGAACAATAAAGTTTTAGAAATATGCTTTGAAGTCACTTCAATGTATATTGCTTGTGTCGTTGTCTAGGCTTGTGGCATAATTGTCGAGCTCATTCGCTCGAAGAAGATGGCAGGCAGGGCAGTGTTATTGGCAGGGCCACCTGGTACAGGGAAGGTAAGTTTTCAGCATACATTTAGTAGGAGACTCTTGATGTTGCTGAGTATCTTCCCCCTAAAACCCCTTTTTTACCTCTCCTTCTTTTAGACGGCCCTTGCCTTGGCAGTAGCACAGGAGCTGGGAAACAAGGTGCCTTTCTGCCCGATGGTCGGCAGTGAGGTCTACTCATCTGAAATTAAAAAAACAGAAGTACTGATGGAAAATTTCAGGAGGGCCATTGGTGAGTTTCACTTAAATAGTTAGCTTTGAATCAAACTTTGGTTCGTAATACCCACACAAATCACAGTGACTTAGGTTGATGTGTTTTGGAAGGCTCTAACCTGTTGTGATATTGATAATAAGCTGAGCATGAATTCAATTTTCACATTTCTTAGAGCCTGTTCAGACCTGTTGATAACATCTGTTCTGAGTGATCTGATCATGTCCAGATCACACTGAGTACAGGTCTCACAAGAGGTTGACATCAGACATATCTTTACATTCATACAATCAGCATAATTTTATTCTCGCGAAAAGACATAACAGGACTGTGTATTTTTACTAAAAGGTGTGGATGTCATGTGATCATAGGAGACACATGCCAGGTTTAAAACAGTCTTGCTTAGGGCTACTTGCAGGGCTGTTTATGCAATTGGGTCACTGAGGACACTTTAGATATTAATACCAGGTCTGGACAGGGTCTTAGTCCACAACACAGAACCAAAGTAGCAGCAAGAGGGGCAAAAGTCACATCCAGATATCTTGATGAAAAGTGTTGGCAGAAACAGCAGGAATTATCCCAAGCAACAACACAGAAAAATTCAAAACCAAGCTAACTCCCTGTTGGCACCAAAACTGTCGATTTGAAAAACAAATTTTGGTTCTTGAGGTACAGTAACACACTGAATTAATTTAGTCCTATGCATTATTTGATGTAAATGGCTAAATGTGATTCCAGCTCAGTTTTCCACTGAGGATTCACATGGCATCATTCTTATGAGCTGAAAGTCAACATTCTACAGTGGATTCTAGAAGGAAGGAAGGCTTTAGAGGGGAAATTTGTCTGAGTGGTGATGGCACCTGTCGCAGGGGAGGAAATGGAGCTTAGGTAGACGGACAGCTGGTCGTCAGCACCTTCGCTCCTCCCCTAGAACAAGATCCACTGGAGGAGTGGGCTTCATTTGAAGGTTGTCATCACCTTGTCGACAGACAGTCCCTGCTGTCTGACCCGCACCACTAAGGGCCTTCCACCTGTGTGCTGCTCGTACTCGGATAGAATGTGATCATGTTACACAGTAATGATGCCCAGTAATTTCATGGGCACGCGCACACGTGTCTCTCTCTGTGTAATAAACGCATTGTTCAGCAGTCAGAGGGATGTGGCGGCTTAGCTGATACAGGAATCTCAAGGCCTGATGTGTTTGTGTGTGTGTGACTGATGTCGCCTGCCTTCAGGACTGCGTATCAAAGAGACCAAGGAGGTGTATGAAGGGGAGGTAACAGAGCTGACCCCCTGTGAGACTGAGAATCCCATGGGAGGCTACGGCAAAACCATCAGCCACGTCATCATCGGTCTCAAGACGGCCAAAGGCACAAAGCAGCTCAAGGTCAGATTGGGAGCTACATTATGCTTTATCCACATTAATTGTATTGTTTTTTATCAGGTATTTAAAAAATAGTCTCTTAGCTGTGTAATTTTTTAAACTTAACTTAAAATTATTCAACAAAACAACTGTAGATACATCAGGGAGCAATTTTCCAGTGTCATTAAACTCCTCTGTCTTGCAACAACTGTTTTTTGCAACAACAAAATCCTAAATCAGTGTCATCACCTAAATCTCTTCCTTGGCCCATAACCTACATCCTTCACTTTTTGAGTTATGCTGCTCACAAACAGACTATCGATGTAACAAGTGTGAGTCAAAATATCTTGTCTTGTTTCTTTAGCTGGATCCTAGTATTTATGAGAGTCTTCAAAAGGAGCGCGTGGAAGTGGGAGACGTCATCTACATTGAAGCAAACAGTGGAGCTGTCAAGGTATCATCATATCACTATTGTGTGTCCCTGCTTTGATTGGCCTGTCAAATATTGTAATTCACCTGATTGTCTTATTTCACAGATTAAATATTGAAAGTTCAAACTTAAAAAGAGAATCCTGTGTAGGCCAAGGTTGAGTGATTTCTGTCTTGCCTGTCCTCTTCTGTCCTTCATGGTTATGTACTTTCATCTCCCTCTGTTCTGCTTGAAAGCTCAGCTGCATTTCTGCTGTTCACTGGAATGAGTCTGTCTCTCATTCCTGCAGCTCTCTGCTCTTCATCTATCTCACCATCTCCTATAGTGCCTCTTTTCCAGCAGTGGTGCTTGTGGTCTGTGTTGACAGGCTCTGATGACGGTTCCTTTAATCGGTACAGGTGGGCTGAGGGCGCAGGTCGGCTCTTGTCAGAGGCCAAAGAGAACGGGCTGGGCGACACATTTGTTGCTGTTGACAGCATCTCATGACCTGCCTCCTCAAACCCTTTCATCTCTCAGCCTGCTCTCTCTGTTGGGCCTGGCACTAGGTTCAATCATACACCTGCTCGGCCTCCTCTCGTGCACCGTCTTTGTTTCTCTGTCGTCCAGAGACACTCACTTCAGTCAAACCAGTGGGTGGTTAATTAATTAGTTTGCTATTTTACAAAAATGATTCACATTCTTTGCTATTGTACTTGCAGAGACAAGGTCGCTGTGACACATTTGCAACAGAGTTTGACCTGGAAGCAGAAGAGTATGTCCCACTGCCCAAAGGTGATGTCCACAAAAAGAAGGAGATCGTGCAAGATGTCACGTTGCATGACCTGGATATTGCAAATGCCAGACCCCAAGTACGTTACTGCTAATGTTCTTCAGTGTTACAGAGTTTTATCCCTTTTTATATTTTTAAAACTAATCAATCATCAATTCATGATTCAATCCTAGGGAGGACAGGACATTCTTTCCATGATGGGACAACTGATGAAACCAAAAAAGACAGAAATCACAGGTAGGAAATGATTTACAGCTACCGCTTCCTGTTAAATGCCTCATTCCCACTGGTCAAAAAAACAAATGAATCCTGGGTTTAAACAGGATTTTGACCAGTGGGAATGTGTTTGACATTCTTACACACACATTTATAACATCGCACTTAATAAGCAGGATACAGGATTGAAAAAAACTGAACTGAATGTGTTGTTTGGCTTAAATTATGCTATTTATATTTGCAAACTGTAGTGTGAAAGAGTCTCATGCCAGAAGTTGTTTTTCAATTTTCAGTCAGTCCTTATTTAATCCTTGGTCTTTTGTAGATAAACTCCGAGCTGAGATTAACAAGGTGGTGAATCGCTACATCGACCAGGGCGTAGCTGAGCTTGTACCCGGTGTGCTGTTTGTGGACGAGGTGCACATGCTCGACATCGAATGCTTCACCTACCTACACCGAGCACTCGAGAGCTCCATCGCGCCCATCGTCGTATTCGCGTCCAACAGGGGAAACTGTTTAATTAGGTGAGAGGTGTTAAAATGTGTTTTCTAGAGCAAGAAGCACAATCCTAAAAAGGAAAGAGACCAGAGACATTTTTCTGCTAAGATAAAGAATTGTAGATGTAACTCTTACCTGTCGTTCACCAGGGGGACGGAGGACATCAGCTCTCCACATGGGATTCCTCTGGACCTGCTGGACAGAGTCATGATAATCCGCACCATGCTCTACACACCACAGGAGATGAAGCAGGTGAGTCTGACAGCCAAAGTGTCTCCATGTGTGATGAGAGACAGCGAGTGAGGCATGACTCACTTACGTGCCTGTGATTTTGTAGATCATCAAGATCCGTGCTCAGACTGAAGGGATCAATATCAGCGAAGAAGCCTTGTCACACCTGGCAGAGATCGGCACAAAGACCACCCTCAGGTAAAGACTGTCACTCAAAGTGGGTGTCACTGAATGACAGGGACATCTCAGCAGCTTTACATTAAGTGTTCCAGGTTTATTTGATCACATAACACCACACTGTGGGTGGATCAGTGATTTAAAAAAATGAGTCATTTTTATCTGCATCTTTATAAATTGGTGAAAACAGTTGGCTTATTGATAATAGATGTAAAAAAACGTTCTTTACTATTTGTGATATATTTGATTGGAAACCATAATATTTAGCCCCGTCTGGTGCTAAACGTGATAGACCAAGAGACAACATCATCAACATCACACATATTTTTGTGAAATTGTTCAAATATAATGACATGAGGTTAAAAATTTGCTGTTTGTTTGCAGATATGCTGTGCAGCTGCTGACACCGGCCAATCTGCTGGGACGTGTTCAAGGAAAAGAGAGCGTGGAGAGAGAGCAGGTCGAGGAAATCAACGAGCTGTTCTACGACGCCAAGTCCTCGGCTAAAATCCTGCAAGATCAACATCATAAGTTTATGAAGTAAAACCGGAGTTAGTTCTTTCTTTCACAGACTATAGAGAGTGTCACCAGGGCATGTTACATCGTTCACTTCAATCCTCTGCATTTTCCCCATCGTCACTTTCACCATCGCTCATTTTGTTCTGCAGCAATTACTGTAGGAGTTTTGTTTTATTCATTCTGTTTGTTAATGGAAATAATTTTGAATAAAAGTGGAAAAAAAACAATTTGACTTGAGTTATCATTAATATTTTCTCTACATTTTTTTTCTTGAAAAACAAAGCGGATGTTGTTATTTCACATATTCAAATTACTTGACAGCAGTTTTTTTATTAGAAACAAACTTAAGCTACAGGATGCGGGATATAATCACATTTTGGCAAGAGAAAAAAACACATTTAACCGCATTGGCCCTTTACTGCCATTTCAGCAGGTAAAATAATTAAACTATAATCTGTCAAACATAATACTTGTGAATTACATGCATCATTTTTAAATCAGAAACACCCATTCAGTCACTAAGCAGTATGGCCTATAATCATTATAATCACCAGTTTATACTGGCCCTTAATCCAATAGAACTGAATGAAATTAAGTAATTTTAAGAAAAAACAACTGTCAGCCACATGGTGGTGTAGTGGTTAGCACTCTTTCCTTTGCAGGAAGAAGATCCAGTTTCGTGACCTGGTTGGAACAAGGGTCTTTCTGCATGCAACTGTATGTTCTCGTGTGTGTGCGTGGGTTTTCTCCAACAGTCCAAAAACATGCAGATTTGGGGATCAAGCAAATCAAACACTCTAAATTGACTGTGAATGGTTGTTTTTCTCTTTGTGGCTGTGTGATGGACTGGCGAACTGTCCAGGGTTTACCCCGCCTTTCGTCCTACGTCAGCTGGAACTAGCACCAGCGACCCTCATGTGGAGGATAAAGCAGTAGAAGATGAATGAATTGATCAAACTGTCTAAGGATAAGGGGCTACCAGTCGTTCATTTTTGCAAGTAAGAAACTGAGCTGCTTACATTAGCCCTTCACAGTTGAAATCAAATAATTTGGATGGACAAATTGCATTTTAGTCACAAAGTAGGTGTTGACATCACAGCAAGTCATTTTAGTTGTTTAGTTTAGTTTAAATAGCCCTTAAAGATCCATTGTGTAACATTTGGGAGGGTTTACTGACAGAAATAGACTAAACTACCAATAAGAATTGTTTTAAGCATATAATCACAGGCCTTGCTTTATTGAGGGTGTCACCTCGTGTTACCATGTTTCTACAGTTTTATTACTTTGAAGCAGAAGCTTCTAACATAAATAAAAAGAACTGCTGGCTATCTAACATGACAACGACTGAATAACACTTTTAAACATCTGGATCTATGTGAACCTCATCAGCTAATGGATGACTCAAAGCTCTCTTTGAAGCTGCTCAGGCCACTATGACAAAGAAAGGGCTGAGCAGAGAAGTCCCGTTGTTTCACCATTAGATGTCACCAATTCTTATACACTAACTTTAACAGGCAAATAAACGGTTAAGAAGGACTGAGTGGACTATAATCTGTCTAAATTAACCGCTTAATGGAATCAAGTCACGCAGATGGTCATTAGTTGTAATGAGCATTTACATGTATTTTAACAAGTGAATGAGTCATGATTATTCAAATAAAAGACCTCATGACTTAAATCAAGAAATCAAGTCATTAACTTGCATCATTGAACAGTAGATAAATGCCAGTGAGAGGAAACCACAACAGAGACTAAATTAACCAAATTATCGATTTGAGATACCATTTATGTAAATAAAAATGTATTGGGAACCTGTATATCTGTTCACTATAATACTATAAATGCAACTACGTGCTACAATTAAACTTAGTGCAAAAACACAAGCAGAACTTGGATGAACAGGACAACGGCACAAAAAAAGTAAGAAGGTGGCTTTTTATGCTGATTTCTTTTTTTAAATGGATGGATATTCAGCTGGAACCAAACCCAAACCCTTAAAGTGTTGTCCAGTCATGGTCCAGAGGTCTGCTACTTTCTGACTGGACGACCTGAGCGTGTGTTGAGCGCGGTCTCTGCTCCAGACTTAGCTCGACTGAACACAGACGGAGCAACTTTACCCGTTTTCTCTGCAAAAGGAGGAAAAAAGAGCGAGAAGTAACTATCACAAGTGTGGTATGCTCTTCATAAACACATGCACTGATTTCCCCTCATCCTAGTAGGTGAAACAGAGAGAGAGAGGGGAATCTCCCATCATTACAACCCCCCCTCTCTGTATATGGAGTGGAAACTTCAGCATCATGGGAAATGCTCCATACACACCCACTGACTGAATCTGATTTTAATAATCTAAAAAATGCATTTCTTTCCATCTCCTCAGTGTAATATTGTGTGTGTGCTTACCACACTCCTCCATGACTTCAAAGGTCTTGCTCTTTGGTGGCCCACCAGTGCCCAGTTTGCCCTTTGTTTCAGTCAGATCCTCTTCACTCACTTCAGGACGCTGCATGTGTTCACCTTCTTCCTGTCCTGGCTGGAGATCAGGCACAGGAAAGGCACAAGTCAAACAACATTAAAGAGATTCCTGCCCACCCATTTCTGGCATGCACCATTTTGGAAACTCAAAAAGTGCACTCACTTGAGACATTGTGGTTCAGTGGGTGAAAATATCCTCCTCCTCTGTCAACTGTTGGTCTGCTTCTCCTGTGCGTTCACCTCAACACACTCACAAATTACACAACCGAGCAAGATTCTCTAGTGGTCAATAAATGTGTTTCAAAGACAAACACATGACGCAATGAGTGTGCGGGCTCCTCCTCTTCTGTCTCTGCCTCTGGATTTTCTCATGGTCTGCCATCTTCTCTGCTGCTTCAGTAAAAACTGATGAGCTCACTTCTACAACTGGTAATACGTTCCCCCAAGATAATACTCTCTGCTCTACCTCTCTCAACCAACACTGGTAACAAGTGGGCAAAGAAATGTGGACTCAAGGTCAAGGGTTATGACTTTTACTTCCTGGAGGAACTTTATGGCATGGTACTAGAAGAGCATAAAGAACAGAGAATCACACTGCCTTCCCAGGATTTCCGGCTCTTTTCTTTTTTTTTTTACATAATTAGGGACAGCAGTGATTAGTAAAGAGGAAAAGTCCACCCAGCAACATGTCAACAATTGGGTCACTCTCATACTGTTCAGGCTCTAAGAGAGAACAAGTAAAAGACACAAACTGGAACAAGAACCTAACGTACAAAACCTAACCTAACGTACAAAAGTCTAAGTAGACAGACGTCAGGAGGAGATCCCATATGTACTCTTTTTTGAATGTGTGTAAGCTTATGAAATGAAGACTCTTCCTGCACCGACAACATAAACAATCAGGTGCTGGTTATCAGTGGTCACAAGAACAAAAATGTCAATATCAAAAGTCAAAGTGAACCTCACAAATGTTCTTTCACTCATGAACCAAATCAGCAAGTCATCATTTCAATGTGCAGTGGTTTTTGGCTTTTGATCAACATGAGATCAGACACAAAGTGCATCACAAGTGAAATCCTTCAGAAACAGAATCTTATGAACAAAATACAACTCTATAAACCGCCCCAAATGTATCTGCTTTAAAAATGTCCATTATTTACACAATGTGATATTAAATCTAAAATAGACCAAACATCAATTGGGACCTTCCAAAAAGAGAAAGACAAGTATTGCAAAAGCTGTCTTTTGGTCATTTTACACAACAGAATTTCATATATTTTAATTATAACACCACAAATATGAATAGAAATTACCTAATTTTATTTGTGTTAGACAACCTGCCCCAGTAACAAAGTCATTTTCATCTTTAAATACATTCTTCAGTTTTTTTCACCCATAATTACATCCTGAAACGGATCATGGCATCATTACCGATGCAGGAATGTTACAGTAAAAACATTGCACGCACGCACACACAAAACAAACACACAGAGGTCAAGTTTCAAAATGTTGTTCCCTCGTTGCTTTCACACAGACAGTAACCATCATTTAGTAGCATTTTAGCTACTGATTGTGCATTTTTCTTCCATTTTTGGTCAAATTTACGTGTGTTTTTTTCCGTACTGAGGCAACAGCCGAGTCCTCACAAACTGTATGAGCCTCGTCTCTGTGAGGAGAACAACTACAAGCACACCAAGTAGACTCACTGCTCCCACGCCAATATGGACCAGCCTCAGTAACCAGCCGCTGTCACAGCAGAAAACACTCTGAAAATTGAATAACAATATAACGTGAACACGGATTACCACAATAATATCAATCTCTGGATTAGGTTTTACAGGACAATCAGAATTAAATACAAATACTGGGATTTTTCAACCTGGGCTTTATGTTTACTTGTGGGTGTGTCATTAAAATAGTGCTGACATTAACTTTAACAATGGGTCCAGATGACTGGTTCAGTCAGCTGCCACAACATTGCCACAATGTAATCCTGTGGGGCAACTGCAACATTCACATTATGTCCACTAAAAGTGCTGGTCTTCACCAATATATTGCTGAAATTGGCTTTGTAAGAGTCTGACATCATTACTGAAGCACTGTAGTCAGTAACTCTCGCCCAAGGCCTGCTCTGAATTGCCATAAGGCTTGAGATGTTGCAAGGTATATGTAGCTGACAGGGACAATAATATGATATTGAAGGCTGCCCCGATTTGTTTGAGCTGGACTACACCGTTGACAAGCTCACACCAGATCATTCGCCACTGCAAGGATGTGAAGTTCTGGAAAATGGTGGTGTTGCTGTGGCTGCTGTGAAAACGGAGAACACCAATGTGGTCAAAGGTGGAACCTGTTGATGCCTGATACTGGTGGTTGTGTCCTTCAATAATACCTAGACATTTTTTAACGCTGTATTCTGCTTCAGAGCGGGATCTGAGTGAGAGCTGAGTGACACTAGTGCTTCTGTAATGTTGTCTCTTTGGTAATGTTGTCTCTTCAAGACTCTTACAATAACAATTTGAACCATTTATTGGTGAAAACAAGCATTTATAGTTGACATGATGTAGATATATAGTATAGCAGTTGCCCCAGGAGCAACCTCTTAGCGGCCCAGCCACACAGAAACAAACTCGTTTAACTGCCCCTCAAAGATTACTACATAAATTCCTATAGTAGTACAGACCATTAATGCAGCACTCTGCACAACCTGATAGGTTTGACAGCACTGATAGTTCTTTTGCATTATATTAAATGCATTTTGAGAAGTGCCTGGGTCAAATATTACAAACATTTCAAAGAGAAACAACTGGTAATTGCTAATATTAAATACTCTTAATTGACTCCAGCCACATCCAGTGTACTCCTTGTGCCATTCCCAAGCCTGGATACACAGGAGGGTTGTGTCAGGAGTAAAAGTATCTGCCAAATCAAATATGTGAATTATTTGCTGTGGTGACCCCCAGAGATGGAGAAGCTAAACAAGCAAAAAAATATATACAAAGCATTTGTATAATAATTGAACAGCCTTGTTGTGGTCACTGTCGTCATATTGCAGCTGCTGGTTGAACCAATCTACTGGATTCTAAGTATCTGTGAGTACCTTTAACTGACATAACCCACAACAGAGAACTCAGTTGTTGTTAAGAATAAGGAGGAATGTCTGTCTTGTACCTCTGAAACTGCTGTGATGACTCCACTGACAGCAAGGGCCAGTAGGAGGAGCGGGGAGGGCCGGAGGCCTCGCAGTGGTTTCCACGCAGTGAACTGGAAGTAGCGGTGTATGTAAAGCAGGCTGTGGACGATGCGCAGGCCCATGTTGAGGCAGTTTGCAAGTATGAAGCCGACACCACCAGCCCACCACGTCAGCACGTAGGACAAGACAAGGAAGGACACAGACAGAGCCAACATCACCAGATTGTAGCTGAGGATAAAACAAAATAAAAAAGTGTTAACTGACATTAACCATCATATGACGTGTGACAACATCTGCATATGTTTACTTCCTTACTTGTCAACCTCTCTTTGGCTCATGGCAGCAAAGACAAAACACTCGGTTACACCGTTTACAGCGAGGAGGAGGACGTAGCAGCTGTAGCATCGCAGCAAAGTGGGACCTTTGAAAAATAAATTATCATAACAGATTTTTATATGTTATGAGTCTTCATCTTGGCGTCACCACAGCTCACTCACCTGCTCCACTGCTCAGCAAAGAGCCGCCGTAAATGTCCAGAGCCAAGTGAGAGAAGGCGTAGCCAAACACTGTGATGATAAGACCGATCACTAAAACCAGTTTTAGCAGGCACTCCAGGACATCTGCTGCTATAGCAACATCTTCCTGCCGTCATAAAAGGAAGTAAAATCAGTGTCTAGCTTTCAAATAAAACATTCATGAAGCAGTGTTTGCTTTGTTTTGTTTTTTTAATATTTAAACCTGTTTCTGGTTTTTGACATCATGTCCTCTCTCCAGCACTTTGGCAAAGAAGATGTAGAAGCTTTCCTCGATGGGCAAGAAGATGAAGCGCGCCACCATGGAGCCCAGGTTGTTGACGATGTCATAAACGCCCTGGTCTCCAAAGCTGAGGACGTTCAGAAAGGTCATGATGTAACGCTCACCCTCTGTCAGGATCTGCTTCAGGAAGGACTGTTTGAAGAAGCTCCATGTGAGCCGAGCTAGAGTCCAGTCAACCAGTGGCTGCAACAACAGTTTTTATGACAAACATCTCAAAACTCATCAGCTTTCGTTTGTGGATATTCTCTGTGTGTGTGTGTGTGTGTGTGTGTGTGTGTGTGTGTGTGTGTGTGACAGCTCGACTACCTCTCCATCCACTCTACAGGGTAAGAGCTCCCCAACGTGGTGCACAGGAAAACTCTTCTTGTAAGCTTGTTCAGAGCCCAGGAAATGAATAAAGTAAGCAGCATAACACAGCACCAGGACTCCTGTGTACACCAACTAAGAAGAGATTAAAGTGATTAATTACAGTAGGAAAGAGATATTTACAGATATAATGACAGGGAGACGTCAGCTGATTTCTTACATGAGCAGCAGAGAAAATGTAGAGGCCCCATTCACGAGCGGACACCACCAGCACCACAGTTATACTGCATTTTGCAATCATAGCTAAACTCTCAGCGACCACCTTCAGGCGGACAAACATGTGAGCTTGAGCCAGGACCCAGAGAGGCTCAGCCAGGAGCTCCTGCACTCCAGACAAGCCAAACAACACCACAGCAGGGCCATAGTACGGGACAGTCTGAGGATCTGGGATCTCCAAGAGCCACAGCCACACACACACCAGCAGAGCCGCCCATAACACACCGAGAGGCAGTCTGACAGGTGAAGACACGCAGGTAAATATTACACAGGACTGGGGCTGGGTACCAAGCTCTGTACTTTCAATGTGATTGTGCCAGTCTAACCAGACAGAAAAACTATTTTCTATCATGAGCACTTGAACACTGTAAAGAACTGCCTTGTGTCAAATTATTGAATTATGTGTTTACTCTTTTTTTCCCACATTTTTCCTAGTATTAGATTTTTTTTTATATTCAAGTTATATCTATATTTTATATTCTTCCTTCTTCTTAACTAGACTGCCTTTACAATTATTTAGCAGAAATGGAACTCTGTTTCTGACAATCAATCCTTTCTTGGCACAACATCATACAGGTGAGTGGTACCCAACTTGACACAAGACCCAAGAACATTGTTAAATTAAGTTCTGTTGTGAATTCAACTCACGTCAGCCACAGCAGGTTGATAACTTGTCTCCAGCTGTGGTTTGTCCCAGATCCCCCACTCAGACACGCTCTGCGGAAAGCCTCTCTGGACAAAAACACCAATGTGGTGTAGAGTAGTGTAAGCCTGCACAACACACACACAAATTAAATGGTTAATCATTGATGATGGACAATAAATTCAGTTCTATTAATTTTATTACAGACATAAAGTCCAGTAAAAGAGAAAGAAAAGGGAAAAAACTAAAACATAACAGATTTCAAAAGCACATAATACAGTATCTTAAAGAGTATATAAATATAAATAACTATACTTATAGACAACTACATTGACAACCAGCTCACCAGTTTAAGAAATAATAACTTCTTAAATGCTAGCTTCTTTATGATAGTGAACTGAATATCTTTGGTTATTGGTCATGTTGAGTTTTAGAAAACACCAGCTGACATTTTCCATCAATTTTTGCACCGGATGACATTAATACTGCTCAGTTCATGTAAGTTAGAACAGTGTGACAGAGAAGCAGCATGTACCTGAGGAAGCCAAATGGAACACAGCCATCATTAATGTGGTCATTTGCACCTGTAGTTTCCACTGCGGTCAGCAATCAATTTCTCCATGGTCAAACTACCAGACGCTGAAATTTAACGGCCTCCTTACCAAAGCTTTTACAGTAAAAAGCCTGTGAACCAATAAATCAAGCTGATTTGTAAGGATATCAATATCCGCTTTTCAAAATTAAACCATAGAGAACTGTATCTCTGTCTGAGTGCACTTTTGAAAGCACATCTTTGAATGGGAAAAATAATGAAAATCCTCACCGCTATAAGTTTCAGAGACCTAATAACTACACTTTGATTAACTGTATAAAGAGAATTCTCTATAAGTTCTAAACGAGAACGATGAAGTTGTGTTCAGCACATTGATCTGTACTAGTGCACTGGAGGTCGGCCATTTTATAGTGCAGTTTTCAAGTTAAAGGTCTCCCATTGGCATTTTTTAATCAAAACTATTTGCAACTTTGAGACGCAATAAAAACAAAAATGTCCATACTACTACTCGATAGACTACTATGATACTGGAAATCTGACATTTTTAGAGATATTTCAAGTTAAATATCCCACATTAGCAAAATGTCCATAAGTTCTAACTAATAAAATGGACCACTGGAAAATACTCATCAGTTGCAGTCCTGGCTGCCATCACAACATCTGCCATCTTTACCTGACATTAACGACACCAATTAGCTCTTTGGACACAAACCGCAATGTGAATGCGTTCAGCAAAAAGGTGAGCACACGAAACATCACCTGAAACAAAAAAAGACACAAGCAAAAGTCAGTCAAGTCAAAACTATGACATGAGTAGCGTGGTAGTTTACCTGTCTGTCTTTCTGTCTGACTGTGTGTCCACGTACCTGTAACAGCACATTGTAGGACGCTAGTGTGGACGCGCTCTTCAGCACATCCTCAGAGCTCATTGTGGACTTCCTCCTCTCACCCACTATGAGTTTGCATCAGGCGAGAAACTGAACAGCAACCCGCTGCTTTCTACAGCGGAAAAACATTACATAAACACGCTGTGATACAAGTGTGAAGGCAACAACTGTCTGACAGCAGTGAAATCGGATATCACTTCCGGACACACTGTTACGGCTGCACTTTACGCGCTGACGTCATAGAGCGTTGCGTCCAAATGTGTTGTCGCTAGAGGGCGATATAATCCTTCTAATAATCTAAACCAGTCACTAAACCGGGAGTACCATGACCGTACCATGTTGTAGTACTGCCGTATTGTAGTACCATATACATATATATATAGTAGTACTACCAAGTACATTATATTAGTTCTACCTGTAGTACTCCGGTCCGGACTCCATTTCCATAAATCATTGATAACTGCCACGTTTTGACGGAGCATTTATATTTCAACTGGCGTAACTCCTCCAGTCTTTACGGTACGAGAAGGCCAGGAAATGTAGATATTATACACGCTGTTAATTTTCCATGTGTTAGCTCGTCGATTTTAACTTTCGTATGAGAAGAGAAACGGAGACAGCACATCAACAATGAACCATGTGACCCCGTAATAGTCGTCCATGTTTAGGAACTTAATTTTCTGTGGGATAAAGATATAAATCTAGAAGCGACAGCAGGAGTCTTAAAACAATAAACATCAGACTTGAGAGTTGATGTATTTTAATCAGATGTAAAAGATGGAGTAAAAATAAAAAAAAGCAAAAGGTACATCCTGAGTGAACCAATAAACATGTTACATCAACATACTGTACATATGCATATTATCTACACAGCATTTTAGTGACTTCCTGCGTATTGTTTACAGTCGCGTACCATTACTAACATTTTTGCACCCCCGACTGCACACAATCCATCCCTGACCCTGTCGGACATTTACAAACAGCTGTAGCTCTGTTTACATTTGATCTTTACATGGCACTGTTCAGTCAACCAGACAACCACAAGTTCTTTTTCTGCAAGACATTCATCCAATCCAAGGCAAGAAATCATACATTCACAATTAGGCAACAACGAACATAGATGGGGTTTCTTTCTTTACATGCTGTCACCTCATTAACACAATCTACATTTGAAGTGTACAGTACAAATTATTCTTCTGTTTCTTTCCCTGTTCACAAGTATTCAATACCACTTGAGTTGAACTGACAGAACTGACCAAAAAGAGATGCAGAATGGCTACAGTGAAAGCTTTTCAGCCTCCAGCCATAAAATTATTATTCATACAGGCCTTTACAACCTAAACAAATAATTAGCATGCACACAAATACAATAAAATTAACATGTACCGTACAAGGACTTATTTCTACTCTTATTTTTTCTAAACGTACCCATGAAGAATAGTTTGTGCTTGAGATAAGTTCACACAAATACTGGATGTGGGTCAGCTCACTTCTCTGTGACAGAGTAAGTGAACTATCTCATAAACAGTAGAGACGTGACCCGAGTCTGATTGTCATAAGAACAGTTACTTTTCTAAAATGTGCTCCATCTTTGGGTTGATGAATGAAAAACCAGCGAAAGCTGACTGGTCCATGGAGTCTATGAAGTTCTTGTCGCTGTAAGAGAGCCGAGGCTTCTCACTGAGGAACTCCCGATCAAAGTTGCTGCAATCGTTGGGTGCTTTCTGCAATTAAACATATGTCAGCTAAATAATAAAACAAGCCATAAAATGATTACAGCTGTATGACACCACAACCATAGACATACATACCACTTTCGGTTTGAAGGGGGGTTCAACCTCCCTCCTCTCCAAGGCCTGCCAGTTAATGGCTTTGAAGAAGGGGTGTAAACGAATATTACCCACGATTCCTAGCCTGCGAGTGGGGTCTCTCTCAAACAACTGCAAGAAACAAAGTAACGTGCAACATTAGAACATAAAACACAGCACTGTCACTGTTCTACAGGGATTGAATGAATAGTGCGATAGAAATATAGCTATAAAAACAATCAAACAGATGCAAGGGTACTTCAAAAAGGTCTCAGCCTCAGAGCCATGACACGTTTTGGGGCAGAATTGTTTGGGCTAGAATAACTTGTATCACTGTCCATAAAAACTCACATATCTGTAGTCACTTCTTTACAAGTCACACTTTTAAATTCAGTGGGTGAGAGGAAAACAGAACAATGGACAAGAAGATGGCAGAAGCAGTGGCTTTAAATTGTAAATCTTATACTCAGCCAAACCTGCACTTTCTAACTTCTGTCGGTTTCTCTACCCAAACCCCATCTGTAGGGTTGCCATTTTCAGACTGATGATGGTGTCATCCCTGCTGTTGAGCAGAATATGGAGGCTTAAGATGTGACCTTCTTCCAAGAGCAAAGTTTGACCATCAGTGGACCAAGTAATATGACGTTAAAGGAGGCAATGTTGAAAAATAATGTAAGAATTTTCTCCTGTGAAGTTTTGTAGGTGAAAACCTTTTGAAGTCATCCTTGTATAAAACACACTCCAATAAGGAGAAATGGCAACATAAGACAAGATGTATTAGTATAGGGAGTAAAGTGCAGACCCTCTCCATCAGGTCCTTGGCCTCTTTGTTGATCCAGCGAGGATAGTGAGGAGTATCCATGCGGATTGACTCAAACAGCTCATCCTCATCATCTCCATGGAAAGGCGACTGTCCGACCAGCATCTCATATAGCAACACTCCAAATGACCACCAGTCAACTGAGAAAGAGTATTTCTGTCCCAGCAGGATCTGGATTCATTATAAAAAAAATGTATTAATTACATGCAAGATGATAAACATTAATCTTTTTGATATTTCAACATATCAGAGCAGGAGAGCGTCTCCAAGTGTGAAGCATTTCACCTCAGGAGCGATGTAGTCAGGAGTGCCGCAGAATGTCGTGGCACGATTCTCTCCAAACACGTTCTCCTTACACATCCCGAAGTCGGCGATCTTTATGTGTCCCTCATGATCCAACATCACATTGTCTAACTTAAGATCTCTGGAAATAAAACAATTTACTGTTTAGTGTTTATCACTTCGGAATGCCACCTAATGCATATACAGTAAGTTTTGATGAACTCTTTGTGACCCTAATGACTCATAACTTACAATCAGTTTAGAGGCAAAGTTTATCTAATTTCCTCAAGTTGAGATTTTGACTTCCAGTCAGACGCTGGTTACATGTTTGTTCCTGCGATTTGAAAATCAAAATGTGGTATCGAATTGAGGTTTGCCTGAGAAGTACTACAACTGACATTTATAATCACTTATTCCAGAGGTTCACAAATGCATAGAGGGAGACAGGCCCCACTCCAGAGCTCCAAAGGAACACCCTTTGGACTGTGTGATAATTTTTATATTAAAATACAGATGAATAAGGATTTTTTTTTGGTAAAACAAAATAAGAGATTGTGTAGACCTGTAGTAGGCCAGCTGAATTCCACTGCTGATTCTTTTTTTATAAACAAAGTTTGATGAAGAATGATGAAGAATCAGGGAGAGGAGCATTTCTCAAAATTAAATACAGTCTCGAATTTGAATCAAAAGCCGGAATGCTTAGATCCCCTTCACTGTACTGGATTCACTATAGTTCATTGTTTGTTGATTGTATTCCTCATTGTTTCCTGGCTCTACTCTTTTACTGGTTCTGCAATGAATACAATGAAAAATAACAAATATAATTCAAATGTAGTGTTTTTTTCCCTCTGTTTTGTAAGTGTGTGGGTTCTTTAATTTATATAATCTTGGGAATATGGGTCCCTTATCTTTTTTTAACTAATTATTGGTCTCTATAAACACAGACAACAGAAAATAATGAGACAATATTATTTCATTATTTTCCTGACCAAGCGCAAGGTTATATTGTCAAATGTCATGTTTTGTTTAGTCTGAACAACAGTTAAAAATCCAAAGATGGTCAGGCTACTCTCACATAGAATGAATTGTGTAATCTGGGAATTCATTATAGTGAAAATTTAGTCCACTGACTGTGTTGATGAACAGTGGATAGAAAGTATTAGAAAACATTCAGTATGTTCTCATGTGATTATGCAACAGTTGCACTTTTCATAAGTTTATTTTTCAACAATAAACAGATATAATCACACTTCGCTCCACAGGATACATGTTTCAATGATATCTGGAATGAAGCCACAAGGACAGTTTTCTTAACAGTCCCCTCTCACCACCGCAGCACTACCACACAGTCACAATGAAACTTTCAGAGAAGAAGAGGTGTCAGAATGCGTGGGATTATCTAACCAAGCAAGTTTAGAAACTCTATTTTCACATGACACTTGCAGCTAAACTGAAATCAAGGGGGGATATAGTTTTTGGTGTAGAGAAATAAAAAAGTATGGTCCTACGTGTGTTGTATGATTTGTCTGTTTAAATGTAATTAAGCAGTTTGCTCTGACCTGTAGATGATCCCTTTGGAATGTAAAAACTGAAGACCACAAATGATCTCAGCCGAGTAGAACCTGGAAAGACAAAGACAGAGGAGACGGTAGACATCAGTACTGTTTATATTCACTACTTATCTCTGGTGGAACCCTACAAATCTGCTCACTACTGAGCTGGCCACTCAACATTGTTGCCACTGCAAACTTATTTCAGTGTAGAGCTGAATTATTAAGGGGGACATTTGTATGTAGCAGGAGACAGGTGAATAACACTTTCATAGTGTGAAACCTGAGAACTGCTCAGAGCTGAAAGATTAGCCTATCCCTCCGACCTGCTTCTCCTGTCATGTGTCTCAGGTGAAACTACTGAGTCCAAAGGGTAAGAGTAACCTCTGCTTTAACCCAGTAGCAGGTTGTTCTCTGTATTACCAACTTATGAGGACTTAAAGATCCAGTGTGTAACATTTAGAGTGGAATAAACTACCCATATGAATATGTCTGTAAGTGTATAATCGCTCTGAAATAAAAACAATTTGGTTATGTAGCCTTTAAACCAAGCCTTCTATGTACTTGAGCTTGATTTAAGGAGGCCCCCATCTTGAGCTGACGTGTTTCTACAGCAGGAAAAGCTTATTATGTCAACATGGAAGATCCAGCTCTGCCTGCATAAGTAAATGGAAAAGGATGAGTCCTCATTTGTTGCATTCTGCAGTCTCACTATTAGATATCACTAATTACTACACAATTGACCTATTCTTAAGAAAACCTTTTACTCAATCTTTTACTTACCAAACTTTTACAGAATGAGTTATAAAGTGAACACATTCACATCTAAACCACCCTAAAACACTACAATGTAAAAGGAAGTCTATGTATGTATGGTTTAAAGAAGGAAAATGTAACTTGGTCCTGCTTCAGTATGTGAAGAAGACAGATGATGGTCTGATGGAAATCTTTACAACACTGGTGTAGCAGGAGTGACTAGAGGAGCTGAGACTTTGAGCTAACAGTAACTCTGCAGTCCACTCAGCTAAGGAAAAACATTACATAACTAAATCCAGGAGATACAGCTCCACTGTAACAGCTTGTGCAGCAGCACAAAAACCTCATTTATTACATTTAAACATATATGCAAACAAACGTGCAAACTCTCTGAGATGATGAAGCAGCCCTGTTTCTGTCTTACTCAATGTGGGATAATCTATCAATCCACCCATCCTAAATACAAGTCACAGAGTGAGGAGGATTTATGTGGATGCCAACACAAGATCAGGTGTCTGTGTTTGCCAAGTCGAGAATAACTCCTGTCATCTCACACATCGAGAGGAGGCAGACACGAGTTTAACTACAGGAGATGTACATGCAGACTGCATAACATCGGCACACAACCACCATTTGTTCACACTCAAAACAGTAGCACACAAAGCAGAACACTCATTCAAAACGGAGTCAAGTCATTTTCTTAACCTTACATAGCACTCGTGGTAATTAATTTTATTATTACTGATCTGCTACTTGCAGTCAAACCAAGGAATGCATTTCTGCTCTGAATAAGTAAAATACATGCACATATCGAAGTAAAAGACCATCAAAATACTACAGTTCTTGTCCAAGGAAAAATTAGTATAACATGAGTTTTGCATATTTGCTGCATCTAACACAATAACCACAAAGATTTGGACTTTAGAAAACGTAATGTTACTAGAGTTACTGCACTTTTTTGGAGGTGTTCCCACAGAACAATGAGTGTTGTGGTGGGTGGAAGTAACTGATACTTATGCTTACAATGTGTACACTAAGAGCTGCTCACTCCTTACAAGGTCACCTGGTTAGTGAGCAGCAGCTAATGGATGCCATTCCAGCCCTAGTCCATCAGGGTTCATATATATATATAATATATAATGTGAAAAAAAAAAACATATTGGGAGAGAGACAAAGTGAGTGACAAAGGGAGAGAGTACACATAGGCTGCTCTTTATGAGTCTCTGCTTTACATCAGCTCATTGATTGTTTATGTGAGAGTTTCTGTGCAGCTACACAAATATGAGCATTCAGTAACAATGTCAGGTTTTGTGTTGTATGATATTTATGTCCATGGGTCAGGAAAAACTCACGTGGTTCTATAGAGTTCAAAGCGCCCTTTCTCTTGAATATGAAACATCAAGTCTCCTCCATTCAGATACTCCATCACAAAGAACAGATGCTCCTGTAAACAAGTATTACTTCAGTATTAAGGATATACTCCAAGCTTATTATGTAGCATGCAGAAACATGTGGCTGTGGGAAGAAAGGGGGACTACCTTGGTCTGGAAGGTGGAGTAAAGGTGTGTGAGAAAGGGATTTTCCCAGGCTAAAGCCAAGACTCTCTTCTCTACCATAGTGCACTCCACGTCATCATCCATCAGCACTACGTCTTTCTTCAGTGCCTTCACAGCAAAGTACTCGCCGTGACCTTTCAGCTCTGCTAGAAGAACCTGTGGAAGGAGAGGGAAGTTGTTTTGCTATGATGTTATTGCTCTTTCCAGCGTGGGTCATTTTTCATTGATACATCATCAGTGTTGATTTCTTGTTGATACCAGTATTGCTGTAAAAGGGGTCATATGTAAGAAATGTATTATAATAAGTCATAAAAAGAACATGATATGGTATCAGAGATTAAGGATACATGTCAAATTGAAACTCCTGCATTTGTGGCCCACAAGATCTATTTATTATTTGGCTTGGTGCTGTGTTCTGCTGTCCCACCCATCACTACCCACACCATGACACAGCCCACAGCAGCCAGCAGATTCAAACACAGCGAACTGCAGCTATGGATTGGAAATGAAGAACATTACCAAACCTAAAAAGCCTCACTACCACTCCCAAAAACAGTTCCTTTTTTTCTGTGTTTCAAACACAGAAACTTTGGCAACCACACTACAACGGTTTGAGTTGGGATTGCAGTAACCATTTTTAATGCTAAAGTTTGTTGTTGTCTTTAATGGTCCGTTCAGGGGCACTGAATTTTGGATTGAGTGTAATTACTGGGTTCAGTCAATTGGGTTCAGGAAGGTGGAGGTGTGGGTCTGTGTGAGTGCCTGCAGCTCTGTTTGATCAAACACCTACCTTTCAGTCATAGTTATGACAGCTGTGTTGACTGGAGTGTTGTTGTTGTTATGTTAAAATGTGATTTTTTTTTAATATATATACAACCCACATCAACTAAGCAAAAAGACAAAACTGAAAATACGGACATTTACTTCACACATCAAACGAACAATCTCAACCTCACTGTTGTCATATTAGATCATCTAATATATAAAGTTAAATATAAAGTCTATACATTTTCACCCCTGTGTTTTAATTAAAACAACTGAGAAATGTAAACACATGAGTCACATTTGAATTTTCTGTATATTTCATTTCAATTAGAGTTGATTAGTTCTATTTGGTGGCTATTGTGTTTTCCATGTTACCACATTTGTATTCCAGTGTAGTTATGTGGGAGGATATGTGGATTTCACTAAGAGTTTCTCGTTCCTAAATACAAAATATTGTATGTCACACTTTATCCTGAAAATTATCCTAGATTGAAATTAAACGCCATCCACAATATCCCCATTCAAATTTTATATATTGTGTATTTTGTTTACAGATATAATTTTTGGCTTACAGATTGTTTTGTTATGTTGTTTTTTAACTGGAGGTAATAGATGACAAAATCAAGAAATGTTGGGAGTGAGGTTCACACCCATGAAGTCTGAACTTTGAACTTGGTCACACAGTTAGATTCACACTGACGTGGTTGCATCGTACCTTGCCAAAGCTGCCTTTCCCCAAAACCTTGTGGAGGATGAAGTTGTCCACATTGATGCGGGTCAGATGGGTAATACGCGACTGAGGCCGAGGACTGGATCCCTCCCACAGTCTGCCATAGGCAGATCCATCTAACAGCCAAACACGCATGAAAAGTATAAGTGACTTCCTAAATACTTTTTTGTAAATTCACTCAGCACCGGGATAATGGTTTTGCAAGTGTAATCACAACTAAAGCCGTTCATATTCACATGCACAGAAATACTCACTGACCATTGATTTCCAATCCAGCAAGTTTATTAACTTCGTCATAGATTCCAATATCTGGCAAATTAGGCAGGTTTGGATCTGAACGGCGGGTGGACGATTTCTGAGGGAATAAAGAAAGAAAACCAAAAATGAAGCATGAAACAGCCACATGAACAGTTTCCTAGAAATGGTTACCCATGTAGATATGTTCAAGTAATGAAAGCACATGTCAGATCCTTCCTTTTAGCAACGTTTGTATGTCTATATGTACTGTATGACCCATCTCTCCCCTAAACAATATACATGTGTTTGTAAACATAGCATGTAAAAGTGGGGTAGAGAACTGGGAGTTCCACAACAGGTCTGTCCTTAAACACACCAGGACAGGAGGCTCGGGTTACTGTTGAGGTCCGGTTAGGTGTCACAGTGTGGGTGGATAAATGTGACACTCAGTCTGATGGTTACACTACAGAGGTAGTCTATTGTTAATCATCGGCTTAATCAATCAAGTGATAATAATACATCAGTGACTGAGTGTAGTCAACAGATATCCTGTATTCTGTGTTTGTGTTTGGACTTGTCTATGTGTTGGGATTAATGTTACAAACAGCCTCATATAAAAACTGGGTTTAGGGCTAAAATGGACTTGAGGTAATATGAAAATATAGTGACGTTCAGAGTTGACAACATAACCTGTTGTTTGTTTCAACATCTGGATATTTGCATGGCTGTCTCAAAATGACTTTTAGAGTGGGACAAAAACCATCACACTCATACTGTATTTGTTTGCGAATTGAATTCCAAACAAGAGCCTCTAACATTTTATACCTGGGATTTGTGAAATTGTGAGATTGTCAGATGAATCTGACCAGTGGAAAAGGAAATAATGGTAAAAATTCACAGTCTTTTGGAAGACCATAATAAATAATGTATCTACATCAGAATGTTTTAATTGTACATAAAATATGTTCAAGTCTTTCTACATTAATCATCGTAAATTAAATAGTTGTGTCTTGTATTTTTGCTAATATTGTGCTTCAGTAACACACTCTTGTTTGAAGAAATACACTTCACACCGTCCTCCAGACATCTTAGTATATTGCATACATTAGTGTAATATAAACCCATGTGGGAAAGGCATTCAAACATATTAAGTGCTTATCCTTTTCAAAAGTAAGATAGAGTATTTTCCACTGAATAGTATACCAATAATAATGTTACTGCCGCTCCCTGTAGTAAACTGCTTGGAGCTGCTTTTCCCTCTCTGTGTGTGACAGTCCACAGATGAAAATGATCACTGTCCTCACAAGCCTCTCCTTCATCTACATGTCTACCTGTCTTGAAGCCTCATCCCCCCGCTCTGCACACCCCTAACATCGTCATCTCTGGTGTTCATCAACAAAACATGTTACAAAAAGTGTCTCTACGTTCATGTGTCTACAGAGGTCTTATGGGACAAACAAATGCAAGTACACCTACAGTTTGAGACTATGCATTCCATACACACCAACTGTGCATGCTCCCTGTAGCACAACACTTTCCAGTCTAGTTGGTGGTGCACACTTGTTTTAGTCAAAAGAGACAACAAACAAGATGAAAGCATGGACATTGTGCTTGAGATTATGCGAGGACATTTGCAAGTACCTATGCAAACTCCTGTTAAGAAAGAGCCACTACTTTTAATGAAATTAAGTACATATGAGGAGAATGTTAGACTGACACAGACCCCTATTTCAGTATGAATCAAACCGCAGCCATGCAGAGATTCCAAGCAGCTCATGGAATTTGGAAAGTATGACCCAGACCTAAGTCCCTTGAAATTATTGCTATTATTGCCTGCTTTTGCTGCTGAGCTCACTCATTTAGCACCTAACACCAAGTAAGGCAATTCTAAGACTTTATACTGACTTGAACACTTAAAAAGACAATTGATCTGAAAATGCATTAAAAGGACTGAAACTAATGTCTCCATGAACTCACCTGGCTGACTTGTGTCAGTGCTTCAGCAAGTAGCTTCTGGTTGATACCACAAAGGTTGGCGACTTTATCCTGACACTTGTGATGAACATTCATGGTACAATCTACAAACATAATAAAAGAAAGAAAATAATGTTAAAGGAAAACACTTTGAGCTCAGCAATCATTTAGTCAAACACTGTATGCACAGTACCTTCACACTTCAGGCCTTGTTTGACAATACCCCACAGCAGACTTCCACAGTGGTCGCAGAAGGTGGGACTCATGTAGTTGTGGGTCTTGAAGCGGTGCGGCATGTCAATCTTAAAGCGCTCCTTTTGGAACTGTGTGAACAAAAATGGTTCATCATCAACATCTCCAGGTGTAACTGGTGAAGGAATCCACATACATGGCCTGGGACGCCTTACAGCCCTTCTGCACCTGATCATTTCTGGGTCTCCACTGTGACCACGCTCCAGAATATAATGTTACATGTTCCTCACCCCAGGTCTTTCCTCACTATTTAAAATGCCTCTCCCATTGTGTGGGTGTTTGTTCATGATCACATGTTGCGGTTATCTGGGTCATTTAGTCTTCAATGTCTTTATTGACCAATGCTGATGATCACTGAAAAGAGATGTGGACCCTAGACGGTATCTATTCAAACTCTGACCCATTAATTCAATTAAATAAGCACCATTGTTTACATTGTTGAGGAAAGACACTTCACAAAAGTGTACTACAGAAATGTGTGTTACTTGCCATAGTATCCCGACTGTTAGCAGCAGTACCGGTGCATCTGCCAATAATCTTGTCTATGCATTTCTTGTGGATGGCTGCATTGCATTCTGATTAAAAAAAAATAAAGAAATATCAGCATACTCTGATTCTGTATGTGAACATCATATCTTAACTGGCAACAGTGACAAAATTAAAATGTATTACACACATAATTCACACATAACACTTACGTCTGCATTTATAGCCTTGTTTGTTGAGCCCCCTGTAGGAGAAAGAAGCAGAGAGAGGAATCATTCTTTGATCACGTTAACGGTTTACTGATTAATCCTGGTAATAATGAACAGCTGGAGGACACCCAAGAGGATTTGTTTATCACAGTTTCATTTTTCAAGCAAGCTTCCTTTGTGATGAGACCAGGATGGGCTTGAAAGCAGATTACTGAAGATCCTCTCAGCAGATGACATTATCTGATACTTCTTTGTCCAAGAAAGGTATTGCAACTTAATGGGAAAGTTGACCTCATTGATTTTTGCAAAAAGGTTATCAAAGAGAGTAAATCAGTGGTTGTGAGTTCAGCTGCCTTACAGTTTTAAGTTTTGTTTACATGAGGCTAAAATGTAGGCCTCACTTACCAAACAAACTCTCTGCAGACGGAGCAGAAAGTGGGCTGTCTGAAGAACGTGGCAATGAACTCATGGTTCTTTATGAAGTGGATCTTGGCTTGTTTGATTGCCCCTCGTCTGCGGTTCAGAGTAGGTGCCTCTTCCTCTTTTGCGTCCTGCTTCCTCTCTTCGAGATACACAGAGAAACACAGATCATAATACTCCAGACACTGGAAAAACAAAGCAATTTTTTTCAACAGGATGTCACAAATTATTAGCCTTAATGATAATCTATGGGTTGATGAAAATAAACTAAAAGGAGTGTTTTTCTGTCCCAAAAACTCCACGGTTGGATCATTGAACTAGAATGACAGGAATGACAAGCATGAAAACTTCAGAATATAAATTAGTCAAACTGGTTGGGGCACTACAGACGGTGCTCAATCAATACAGTATTTGATTAACTCTTAAGTTACAAGACAGAATTATTATTTTTTTATGATACTTTTATTTTGTATGGGCAGCATCGGAATAGCAGTGGTAAAAAAAATTGAACACTGTTAAAGAGTTGAAATCATAGACTGCTTTAATACTTACATATATATAATGTGTAACATTTCTGTATTAAAATATCTAAAAATGAAAGGGCTAATCTTAAAAATACTGTTGAGTCATAATGTTTTCAGTAGTTTTTAAATCTATAGAAATCTGTATTTTTACTCAAGGTAATGGTACTACTAGTTGACCAGTAGTAGTCTGTAGTTTGTAACTGTCACTAATGGATCATGACTAGTCATTGTTATTTGCGTGCGTGTTTTGCCGCTAAAGCTTTCACTGTAAAGTGAAAACGCACACAGGTAACCAAACAAGAAGAAAACTTCCTAAGAATACGTCTTTTTGTACTGTTTTGATTAAGTGACCCCCTAGTGAGTAAAAATATATACTGTGTATGTAATAAGTATTAAGGCAGTGAAGTACACAGAGCAACAGCTCCAAAAAGTCATACAGATTAGCATACAAACATTCACAAAAAGGTAAAGAAATAAAAGAAAAAATAACTGTTTTCATTTTAGTTATATTCACCTGTATCCGCTCCCTCCAGGAAGTACTGCACTGCCATCATTACTTTCCCAGAAGGATGGAGATCAACCTGAACACACAGTTAAACACAAAGTTACACTTGGCCAACCAAAAACATCAGTTTGGAAAAAAAACAGAGGAAAAATTTCAAACATAATACCCAAAATTCCGCACGTCCGTTGGCTTTCTTGCAGCGCTCGGCAAGGACAGACACACCGACAGAGACTTCAGCCAGAGGCTCTTCTGCTGTCTTCATCAGCAATACCTCAAGCACACGACCCTCGTAGATGTGCGCATCAAAACTAGCTTTCCATGCTGGGTACATGGTAGGTTTCCTCTGAACCAGGGTCTTACCTCGTTCTTAGAGAAGGCAGAGAGACAGAGGGACGATGGACAAACGTGTTTAGTTAGCAGTCAATAACAATTTAAATATTGTTATTATTACAGTGCAGAAAATAAGAATGATGAGAAAGCTTAATGCCAAGGTCAAACTACACAATTTGATCTATTACTATGGTCAAAGGCATGACAGACTACACAAACCCAACCAGACATCACACCTGACAGGGGATGGACCATGGGGAGAGTCAACACTGAGAGAGTATTGTAAACAAACAATGGCAAAAGCAGCATGAGTGATACTTGCTGAGTTTAGTTGCGAGAAAAGAACTTTAGGTAACTTAATCAATCCACTTTCCACTTCACCATTTTGTTTGAAGGTGCTTGTTACTTTTGAATGTGTAGAGCACTCAATGTTCAACATCAACTGAGGTGATGGAAACATGCAACATCGTCTTACACCTCGGTTTTGGCTGACGTGTCCCAACACCCTATGTCTGTCACATCAGGCTATAATTGTAGTTATAATGTGTAGTCTGGTCTCACCATTAGAAAGACACTTCCTGATAAAGAAAGAACAAAGATAAAGAAAGAACAGTGATTTTGTTTTTACCAGTTGTCAAGGCCTCCTTCATCTTGATTGCACAGAAGGGAGCATCTTCCAGTGGGGGCAGGACGCCCAACTCATACGAGTTAAAGGTGATCCTCAAGAAAGGAGCCATGGTGACAAGTGCCAGGGTCACCTGCTGTCAAAGATAGGCAAACCCAGTGTTACCCTGGTGGTATTGATCTAGATAAAGCAGTCACTGTTGTCATATTGCACATTTTGTCTTATGCAGCAGTAAGACATTTGGCTGCAGCTCAACCATGACTTTGCCTTCACTCTTTTCATAACCAGAATCCACATGCATGATATGCAGAGGTTAAGCAACATGTTTTTTCTTTGGCTGAAGACTATCTTTAGAAAACAGTGCAAAAATTATGCACAAAATTGCTTAACTTAACTTAACTTAACTTAAATAAACATTCATTGAAACGTTCATCACAATACATTGAACACTTAAAATCGCTCTCTCCAAACTGCATTTTGGGTCTTTTTATCTTAGACAGCTTGTGTATGTCTGTGTGTGAGAGAGGCAAAGAGGTAAAGACAGAATCAACACACCAGCTCAACAACAAGGTGTGATTTACTCACGTGAAATGTCTGAAAAATCTAAATGTCTGAAAAACCCATATGTGACAGTCAATGCTCATATTGTGGCATCAGAAACAAAGTATTCTCAGTTCATTTTGAAGTGTAGCAGGCCAGATGATGATGTCAGCTGAGTAGGAGGTCACTGACTGTAGGCTGGGACACACACAGTGTGAAGTATGTGGCCACATGCTTCCACAATCACCTCCAAATATTATAATAATAAGATAAGATAAGATAATATTACACGTATTGTTAATCATCCAGTTGTGATCAGGACATCTCAGCTCAGACAGATATTAAAGTCAGGTATGAATAGGGAAAGTAAGACATTTAAACTTAGCCACACCCATAAGGAGAAGGAGAACTAAACATTTTTACACACCTGTTTCTGTGTGGAGGATAGATACTTCAGTCTAAAAATGTATTTTTTATTTCATCTTTTGTGTAATGAAGGAAGAAATATATGCCAATAGTGGCATATTGGTGAGAGATCAATGTAGCCCTACATACTGGGCATTGCTGAGCTTACATGTCACAACTCTTTTGACAAGACATACTGTATTCAATGCAAGAGGTAACTCCCATCAACTTCATGTGCTGGCAGGAACTACAGACACTCCCATGTCACTCTACATCCTCTTTCTTGGTTCTACACCTACAACCATGGTGTCAAAATTGTGCCTCTGCTGCTTGTTGGTTCCCTGCCACTTTGGTGTTTTCAGTTCTGCAGATTCTGTAAAGCCGCAGCTGCATAAGTGGAGGTATTTTTCCGTCCTGCAAAAGCAGAGCGAGTCTCAACATGTTGCCGATCAAAACACAGGCATGTAGTGCTCAACACTAGAGCTGCTTTTTGCAATCCTGAACTATCCATGCTGAGGCCAGAGACAAACACAAGGAGGGAAACACAGTCAGATGAATGATTAAATGCAAACTCACTGCTGCAGTGAGCTGTGATGTTGGGGAGTTCATCAATAGCAAACACACGGTGTGACTGTGAGTGGGGCAGTGATTGATTTCCTAGCAAACTGTTCATGAGCAGGTTTCGATTTGTCCCATCTGTTACATTCAGTAGCATCAGCATGCTTGCAGACTTTCACTTGACTTCCTACTCATCTTTATTTTTTTAATTATTTTTTTAAAAGTATCAAGTCATTATGTTATAATACTTGGTGTGCATTATAAACCCATTTTGTTATCTAAAAAGTATTATGGATAAGCATCAATAATTAAATGGTATTAAATGAAGAATCTGAATTTGTCTTATGGCATTATCATGCATTAACAAACATAGTAACAATAAAATAAGACTAAAGAAGTCTTAAAATCCATTGATTAAAGCAGATTTAATAAAGAAAAGCAATTGCTTTACAAGAAAGAGCAAAGAAAATAGCATATATGAAACTATGTCGCAACAGTGTAATTTGAAATAACTGAATAATGGAGGAGAGATGTTTAAAAAGGTAAATGACTATACCAGCTGCCCTAATCAATAAATCAAGTAATAAATGCCAAGTTTATTCTAATGCTACAAAAACAAAACACTTATACAAACAATATTTTTTACTCAATTTCTGTCAATATACCTCGGACATTTTAGGGTTTACACACTGAACATTTAAGATGTTTTGTGTATTATTTGTTATTAACCTGTTATGTTATCAGATAAATTCATTAAATTGGGGTTGCCCTGATTTCTAAATATAGGCACTGAAAGCCACATACAAACGACTTTTTCTCAAAACTATTTTATTCATTCATCGTAGCGGAGAATCAGTCAGTGCATTTCCCTTTTTTCAGTAAGTAGGAGGTTTACCTGTGAAGGATGTGGTTGAGCAGCAGTTTGCTGAACAACAGATGTCTTTGGCCACAGTTACAAACTAGACTTTCCACAGCACGAATGAATACAGGGCTGGACAACACATTGATCATTTATCAATACTGTGACTTGAGACAATTTTGGAATATTGTCATATCATGATATAACATCTGTTATGTTTTTTTGGTTGTTTTTTTTTGGTTGTTACAGTACTAATGTTGAGGCATTTAGCCAAATATTATATTTACATGGAACATTGAGATAAGAAAAGTCAGCTAACAATTATACCTCAAATTTAGCTTTATATCGAGATATATCGTATATCGCGGTATATCTTTTGCTGTTCAGACCTGCCTTCATCCCTCCTTCTCCTCTTGTTCTACCGTATTCTGTGACCCGTGAGATTCTGTGACCTTAACTGGAATTCCACAACGACACCATGGCCACAGCTGAGCACCACCCCGTGGGTTAGGCCATTACATGACAGATGAATGTGGTGTTTTTTCGTAATTGTGACAAGTCACAGATTCCGTACCATGGTCTCAAATTATACTCGCCCATAAAAAAAGGGAACCAGTGGCGTTTTATAAAGTCTAGTTTCTCATTTCCAGTAAACGAGCAGAGGTCGGTAAGATTCGACGGTGCACACGGTTGTCACTGTCACTAAGTCATGGAAGGAGTGTTGCTACTGTACACACACACGCACACACACACTCTGACTGTTAATGGTGTTAAGCTAACTTCGGCGCCGACTGTTACGGAAGAAGAAGTAAAAGAAGAAGTAGAAGAGAATGATGAAGAAGAAGAAAAAGGAGGAGGAGAGTAAGAAGAAGTAACTGTAACTTTTTTGCGAACGTTAAAAACACAAATTGCACGAGAAGAACGAGTGAAGAGGAAACTGACAGACACTCACCTCAGTGCTCGCTCTATTCCACCGCAGCAGACGCACGCAAAGTTACTCTTTTCCTCGTGGTTTTTTCGTTCACTGATTCCGTCGATTGAGGAAGTGAGACGCGCGCTCTCTCTCTCTCTCTCTCTCTCTCTCCCCCTCCCTCTCCCTCTCCCTCCTTACACAGAGAGAGAGAGAGAGAGACTGTGACGTTCACCTGGTGTAAAGACTAAGAGAGAGAGAATAAGGAAAGAGAGAGAGAGAGGACCGACTGTGGCGTTCACTTGGCAGAGAGAGAGAGAGGGAGGGGACAGGCAGTGGTGTTCACCTTCTGTAAAGATAGAGAGAGAAAGACATAAAGCAAAAAGAGGGAAAAAGACAAGAGAGAGAGGATAAAAAAAGAGGGCAGGGTGTGATGTTCAACAGCAAGACAGAGAGGGAGAGAAAGAGAGAGAGACGTCCACCTGCTGTTGAGAGAGAGAAGTGGAAGGGGGCGGTGGAAGGGGGGGGGTCCCATCTGCCCTATTTTGAATAAATAGAATGTCTATAACATACATTCTATTTTAACTTTTTATAGTATCGTTAATATCTGTCTATGCTTTCTTGGTAATGCATGTTTATTATTTATTAGCTCTATCTTTACTGTCTTTGCTGCTGTGACAATGTAAATTTCCCCACTGCAGGACTAATAAAGGACTGTTATCTTATCTTATTATTTATTATAGTCCATGTTTCCACATTTCACGTGCTCTTTAAAAAAATATTTGAAAATTGACTGCAGTCTCACACTCGATATTGACGACTGTACGGACTGTAATGACCATAATGACCGTGGCCTTTATTTCCCCAAATGAAGAAGGAGGCCTGTGACAGTCAGGCCTTTAATGTTTCATCCCCTTCAAACATTAGGTCAAATTGATCATACTGGTATAAAAGCATGAAGCATTTAATGCGCCAAACTCCAGGTAAAAGTAATTTGCTGTTAAAAGATCCAAAATATATGCCACCACGATATCAGTTTGAACCCTTTATAGTAACATACTGGGGTCATTTATTGGCAATATTGAGATTACGACAATTAGTGTAAACTAGTCAGCAACATCACACCTTATCTCTTTAGCAACAAAGATACCCATACAAGAACACACACACTCAACGAGGACACAGTCAGTTCTGTGACACGTCCTCAGAAGTCATTAACAGCTGATGCCACAAAGGTGAAGCTCTACCTGAGCTGAGCATCTTTCTTTATACTTTTTTTTTTTTTGCACAGTATGAAAAACGCCCTTGTCACATCAACAAAATAACATAATATTGTAAGATTTGGATTTAAAGCCTGGTTATAATGTGAGAAAATATGTTTTTTTAATACTGATATCAAACCCTAACCCTCATCAAGATGAGAAAAAGACAGACTTTAAAACAGACCAGATTATCACTCAGATTAGCTCAGATTACCACTTTGCACTAATGACTGAGTGTTTATTCTGAGAGAATTGTCAATAAATTGACTTTAGTGAATTTCCATCATTTTAATAATTGTGAAAGGGCAGAATTGTTAATATTTCATGTGAGTGTCTAGCATGCCATCATACAGTCCTAGTGATTGAATTTAAAGTGCCACCAGGGGGAGTCCACACATCACAATAAATACACTCACAGTAAATTGATCGTGGGGAATTTCCATCATTAAGATAATTGTGAATGAGGAATATTGTAAATATTCCCCACGGCTAGCTTGTGAATGTTGTCCAGCTCGCTAACATACAGTCTCAGTGATTTATTATGAGGTGCCACAAGGGGGAGCCAGCATCTTTCCAGTCATCCCACAACCTCTGGATTTATAATAGTTGAAAGAAAATGTAAGGTAAAGTAAGTTCTGTGTGTTTTAGATTACATTTACATTACATTATATCACAATAACAGAGTGAGTTGTAAGTAGTTTGTTGAGGACAATGACGATAATCAGCTGTGATCATTTTAAATGATTAAACAGTTTTGACTCTTCAAACTTTGTATTTTATGATCTAATTCTTCTGTGAAGCACTTGGAACCTTGTTTTCTGAAGTACTATTATATTGTTATTATTGTCTCATATAACGTGCAGCAACAGTGGGTTCCTCTGTGCAGACCTGTTGATCACTTGAGTTGAGAAGACAAATTCTTGTACACATATATAAGCATGTGCATGGCTGTCGAGAGAGTGCCCTAGATTTCTGTAAAATAGTCTCGTGTGTGTGGGGGGGGTGGGAGGTTTTCTTTCTTTTCTTTCTGGGGTCACGTGGCTGGCAGGCTGCGGGGGCCGTTTTTGAGGTTTGAGCTTGGTTTTGCTGAAGAGGTGGCAGCTTTGTCTCCTGCAGCCAAGAAGATCTGTTCTTTTCTAAACTGAGCACAAGTGCTTTCAAATTATCTACAACCTCGCGCTGCATGTTTGTGTTCATCCCCCACCCGCCCGCACACAAATGAGCAAGGGTAAAACCTCATTCATGCCAACTGAGCTATTCTCATCCTGATGACACAAGTAAAATATTGGCCGAAATGAAGACGCTCTAAATAGGAAAGGCAGCAGATAGATTCGTATGCAGGGTGAGTCATAATTCCATGATTAGGTGTGATTTAAATGTTTATACAACTGTATGTGCTTTAGTTAGTTAAGTGAAACCTGCCAGGGAGGAGACAGAGACGAGGCACAGGTGTGCCCGTGTTCTCCCTCTCTCCTCTGAGGATTTACGTAACAGGCAGATTGTTGACTCATGGCAGACACCGGAAGTTTAGGTGTGAGTTTGTGCAGTAAAGACTTTAAAGCTCACCGACTCCTCTGTGACTCCAACAGATGCACATTTAAGCAAACGTCTCCTTCTGCTTTCCCTCTTTGCAAACACACACACATCCACACATACCCACTGTCATGACCTAACAGTGGGATGTATAGGTCGTCAAACAGGCGGAGGGTAAATTTAGCATGCAGAGCTTAAAGAGAGCCTGCATGGTGAAGAGCCACGCAGAATGCAGAGTCGATGTTTGTATATGGCAACGGTAACTCAGATAACCACTTGTTACAACCAATGTATAAAGAAGACAATAAAGTGGCCAGTGAGTGTGTGTGTGTCAACAGTATAATATAAATGATGTAAGACCAACCTCAATTATATGATGGTGGAATTACAATCTTGTGTGACATATGACACATGGTCCATGTGAAGAAGCTGCTTATCACAAGCTTGTCTCTGAGCTCATAAACACGCTAAGATCATGCTGTTGTTTCTGTTTTCCCTCATTATTCAGCATAGACACCATGTCACTCTCCTGCTTTTCACCTCAGCATTATCAGATGAACACAGGACCCTTGATTGGGTACACATACAGGAATACCCAAGGGAATGACCAGTGAGTGTAGTTTCTTGTATTTCGACTTAAGACGTACGCTGGGCCCCTAAAAATGAATTAATGTAAAAATAAATTTGGTTGAATTTGATTCCAATAATGTCAACAAAAATTAGAAACAGTTCAATTTTCTCTCTTTTTCACAATTAAAACATATTCAAACTAAGTATAAATCAATGAAAACTCTATATCATCTATAAAACAGGCAGATGGAGAAACAGTTGCATCTTTAAAGACGCAGGAGGGGAGAAGTGGGACAGTATTTTTGCCTGCTTTATTAGATGAGTGAGATGATTGATACTAAAAGCTGGAGCCTGCAGTTAAAACTGGAAACACCGCAAGCTCTTAAAGGCATTAAAACCAATAATTGCCTTTTTAATCTTTTCAGTGGGAACAATCCCATGACATGTTCTCCTTCTTTTACTTTTTTGGCCATTAACTAGTCCCACATAGAAACTTCATTCAAACTTCCATTCAGAAGTTTTCAGTACTAATTTGATACTTTCCAAAAAAAATCACCTTTTTTTTATAGAAAGTTTATCACACAAATTAACTGAAACATGCGTCAGATGCAACGATTTCTACAACTTACAGAATTTTTCTAGGTAGTGAACGAGTTATACTTAGATGCACAGAAAGAATGCAAAGCACATTGCAGAAGGCAACAGGGACAATAAATGTTTAGTCAGAGGTGCAGCGTGTGCTGCAGGCTGTGTGTTTTTCTGTTTTTGTTCTGTTGAGGGAGAATGGGCTATTTAAAGCTTTAGGGGAGGAGGAATAGGTGCTACATTGACTTGGCAGTGTAGGCTGCAAAGAGTTTGCAAAGTGGGACATGAGAGTCCGTCCCTCTTTTCTTCCAGCCTCTCCACATCAATTTTTTTCTCTCCTTCTCCCTCCCAGACTCAGAGGGAAACAAGATGCAAACCCAGAACTGTCAAGCCAATGTCAAGTGGACAAACTATTTCTATGTACATTTTTGACTACCATATAATAAAATACAATATAATCCTTCCCTTTTCTTGAGAATCTGCAGCCGACACATTACTGCAGAGGCTTTGTTCGTCACCAGGCTCATGACATCAACAAAAAGTCATGAGCGGGGTGGAGTGGCCCAGTGGTTAAGACTGGTACCCTGTGTGTGAAAGACATCATGGTCGCAACGGTTGCAAGTTCGACTCCACTCCTGGCTGATTGTACTCGATTCCATTGTAAGTCGCTTTGGATAAAAGCGTCTGCTAAATGACATGTAATGTAATGTAAATCAGTGCATTACCTTTTCTTCATAAACCTGAAAACGGCCAGTAAATTTGATCTCACAACTCTGCTTTTAGAGCATCTTAAATTTGTAAAAAAAAATAAAATAAAAAATAAGTATAAAGAAAGATGCTCAGCTCAGGTAGAGCTTCACCTTTGTGGCATCAGCTGTTAATGACTTCTGAGGACGTGTCACAGAACTGAATGTGTCCTCGTTGAGTGTGTGTGTTCTTGTATGGGTATCTTCGTGAGGACCAAAATGCTATAAACCACAGGAAGTGAGGACCTCACATTCTGTGACCCCTTAAAAGGGTGTTTTCAGTAATTGGGTTTAGGTTAAGGTTAGGGTAAGGGTTGGAGTTAGGCATTTAGTTGTGATGGTTAAGGTTAAGGTAAGGGACTAGGGAATGCATTAAGTCTATGTGTCCTCACTACCACTACTGTGCAAACACGTGTGTGTGTGTATGATTGATTATTGGCTTTCTGCTTTGCTACAGCCCGTGGCAGAATGGAAGTAGGCTTGGATTATGACGTTGTTGGTAACTGTAACACTGTAAAAAAAAAAGAAAGAAAGGGCTCCACCATCAGTCCCACAGCCAGCTGTCATTACATTGCAGTACTTGTCATTTTCTGATATATTCATTATTTAATACACAGACAGTCTTTTATAGTGTCGCTTGACTTTGCAGTTTGAGCCCTGTCTGTTGCCATAAGTCAACAGTTTCCTGTGTTGTGCTGCTGAGGTGAAACCAGACACAACACACACACAAAAAAGGTAAGGCTAAAAACACAGACGATGAAAACGCTTAATTTAAATGGGTATAATTCAACATGAAAGCTTTACTGTGAACTACAAAACAACGTTAAAACCCAGTGAAAGGATAAAGTGAGATGGAGCAGGCAGAGTAAGTGCGAAGCAATATACTGTATATATACATATACTGATGCATAACTGTGTCTTCAGCAGCAGCAGAAGCTAAGAAAAGACAACTGGGGTATTTAATTAAAACAACAGAGAGAAGGTGAAAACAGAACTGGGGCTAGAGATGGAGAAGAGAGTGATGAATGATCTGTCCTCTATATAGGACGACGTGTCTGCAACTTTTCAGCAGCCCCAGAAAGAAAACTTTGTGCCTGATATTATTCTGGGTCAGGAAGCCTCGGGGGGGAGACGAGAAGCAGAACAGTTCTGGCCTTTCTCTGGCCACAGAGCTCGTTGGTCTCTGTATCGCCCCATCCCGTGTGTGCTGGAGCTGCTCAGAGTGTGATCTCATACACACTCGTCAGCCAGGCGTTTGATCAGAACAGGCCCCACACGTGCAACATGCCAGCACAGACATGATACGCTCACACAGGAGATGCTACAGATGCAGCGCAAACAGCATGGCAACATGGATGCAGGTGTCTCTGTTTTTAACGTCGTGTTTTAATGAACACACGAGTGACAGAAAGTCAATGACGGCCTGCTGTGTGTTAATGTTTAGTCCACTTGTCACCCAGAGGACACGAGGGGGATAAAGAGATGACGCAGACACAGGAGGATTCCATAATGAACCACCACCTTTACTTGATTGTAAAATAACAGTTAGAAATAAAGTCAATAAATCATTAACTACAGTACAAAGTTCAAGACTTGTCTGAACGTGGGAGTTTTTACACAAATGTGACTTTATATTTGTTACAGGTATTTAAATCAGTAAAGATATATACATACAGTATATATATGTATATATATATATACATATATATATATATATATACTGTATATACGACCACATTTAACAATAAAAAAAAAAGAGTAAGTGTAGTAAATTAAGTGAGTAAGTTTTGCCCTCCATCCCTAATATCAGTGCAAATAAAAAGCATAATAACTATTCACTGGCAGGAACTACTCCAACAATACAGTACATGACACTTCTATTTATAAAATTCTTTGATTCAGCCTGTGCCTTGTATATACATATTTTAAACTGAAAACCAGGCTGTTCCTGATTCAGGCATTTCTGTGTGAGGTTGAATTTGTTTGTCATTTCTCCACGTCCCTAAAATGAAGGCGAATGTCATTGAGCAGATTATTCATAATGTCCTGAATTACATACAGTATATGTCCTTTTTCCAAAGATCCACGATCTTCCAAGTGATTGGGGAGGGGGTGATGATGATGAAGATGATGATGATCCGTCTCTGGGGAAAATGCAGGTTACATGAACGTACTGTTCCACACTGGCCGGAATCTGGGCCATCACCACTCGTGGCTGTGAGCATCACACCTGCTGCTATAGCAGGTGACAAAGTAGGTGAACGTGTCCTCTCTCAAAGGACAAAATGTCTTCATTTCTTCAGTCCAGTCAGATGAGAGACAACTTTCAGACATAATCAAATAGTAGTTTTTTTTTTCCCCTTTTCACTATGCAGCCTTAGTGGTTTCACAGCGAGGCAGCGTCAGTGTACCTATAAAACTGTGGCTTCCTCCATAGCATTTGCCCACCTGTGTGAGGAGCACAGTCTTCATTAGAAGGAAATAGCATCAACTGCAATGGGGCTAAAACTGACAGTCCTCTGTCTCTCATCAGGACATGTACCCACACTACTGTTCATACTAACTTCATCTTATCATTTTACCAGTCCTGGCTTGTTTTATTGCACAAATCTTGCAGCTTTATTTATATATTTTTTTTAAATTTTGGTTTCTATTTTGTACAGTCGTTGTAACGTTTGTATTTTTATATATATTTTTTACCTTTTTACTTTCAGATTTGGTCACGTGCCTTATGTCCCACAGTCCACAATTTCATTGTATCCTAATGTGCAATGGCAATTCTATGTCTAAGTCTTGTCTACTCTATTACATACTATCTATTTTAAAAACGTACATTAAGAGAATATAGAAAGTAAAAAATATTCTTAGATGTTGGGCTGTGACTGAGGAAAAATATTAAATGTTAAGCTCGTAAACTCTTAAGAAACCACTGATTAATGTGACCATTCCAAACTTAATAATACAAATCATGTGAGCCTTCACACTATAAAACATTGAGGCATACGCTTCTGGCAAGTCTCTTGTCATCTAAAATGATTTGTTTTTCATTTATGTCATAACTTTCTTGTATCTGCCTCTTGGCCAGCTCGTCATTGCAAACGAGAATTGGTTCTCAATTGACTTACCTGGTTTAATAAAGGTAAAATAAAAATAAGTATCTTAAAATTAATCTTTTTAAAAAAATTCAAATAATAAAAATCTTAAAAAGCCACCTGTACTACTCTTAAAGTAGTGGCCCCCGTTCTGACACAGTAATGCATCCTTAGATCTGATCATAGAAAGTACATTTGAATTGAGGACACATGTGGTCACATTTGTGCGCATACATGAACCCAATCTGCCCTGAGGACACATTAGAGATCAGTTTATTTCACACTAAACGCTGATCGCAAAGCTTAAAACTTACTGTATTTCATGTCACAGACACACACATCTATGGTCAGACTCTTCAACAACACTATTTTGTTCTTTCAAACAGACATCACATCAATGTGTATTTAAATAAAATATGGAGACACCAGATCTGATCCTATGTGATCACAGCAGACACATCCAGGATGCATTTTTAATGGCATCACCCGGTCTGAATGAGAACAAAAAGTTTTTTTAAATAATGTATTTAGATTAGATATCTGTATATTTCTTTATCGACCAGAAAACCCTGTCTCTCACCTCTGGGCTGTGTAGTTGTCCTCAGCTTTAAAGGCATAATACAAAGTGTTTTTGTGGTAGAGCTTGAAGACGTTGGCCTCCTCCTGTCCGTCCTGTCTGTCAGGCAACTTCACTGTGAACCCCAGCAGAGGCAAACTCTCTGACGCTACTTTCTCCTGTGAACAGAAACGCCATCAGAAAAAAAAGTGATATATAGTAATGAGGCTATGTTTTTAACCATGCTCGTCTGTCTGTTTGTTTGTCAGCAGCATAACTCAAAAAGTAAATGACAGATTTGGGTAGAATTTTCTAGGGATGTAGGTCGGCATTCAAAAACGATAGATTTTGGTGTTGATCCAGATTTGGATGTAGGTTTTTTAAAGTGTGTTGATAGTGTATTGTCACTGTGCTGTCTGAGTGCTTGAATCAGAGCTGCGCAGGTTGAAGGGGAGCGCATGTGTCCCCTCACCTCTTTAGCTCGGTAGGTGTAAAGCACCTTGTCTTTTAGAAGGAACCACAGTCTCTTCCAGTTCCTCTTGCTCTTCTTGCTGCGCTGCAGACTGCCACTAACAGAGCCTTCCTCTGACACCGTTACCTGCACAAATTAAAAAAACAGTGCTGTCAATCGTAACACATCATCAGTAATCTGAACTGCGCGGTGAACATGGCCTCAGAGCACAGGCAGAAGGAGCGGTGTACCTGGTTGAAGGACAAAGTGCCTTTACGATGTCTCCAGATGTTGGGCGGATGAATGTTTTGGAACACAGCAGAGAGAGGGCGGGTGGAGCGGTTTGGACCAGGGCTGTTTTTACCTGCAGACATGTCTCCTGCAGAGACATACGACTTCATATCAACCACAGCAGAGAACCCACAATGGCAAACTGCAGAACATGGCAGGTTAAATGAGCACCTTGAAACTAAACTGCAACTTTGCATCACATATTTTACTTTCTTTATGGTTTATTACAGTGCTGTTCAAAAGATTTGGGCCACCATTACATTTGTTTGTTGTAGCAATGCTAAAAGGACCATACAGTATAATTATTTCATATTCACGTCATTGAAACTTCCAGAAAATATGGGAAGCATGTATGCAATTTGAACAGAACACAGCTTCTACAGGTTAAAGTGCCAAGTATTTAGTGTGACCAACCCTTACAACCTTGGCTCTGTTAAAACTGGGGTGGAACCGTAATTAATGTTACTGGTAAAACCAGTGTTTGTTTGTTCTATTACATGTTGGAAAATATCTGCTGTGAAAAAGGTTTGTTACACCGGGTTCATTCAAGACAAGCTTGAGCATTACATGTATGAGTTAAACTCACTGCCACTTTGTTACCAACTGACCAACTTTCAGTCACACCGTTCTAATCATAATGCCAATGATCACAGAATTTGGCAGACATAAAACAACAACAAAGCAGCTTTAGCACAGTACTGTATAACATTATCTTTATCCTGCGAACAATCTGGTTAGAACTACAAACAGTACAGTGATGTAGTGTTTGTACATTACTGTAGTGTACCAATGTGCTTGTTGTACACTATGATAGTAGCCAGTGACCTTCTACTGTTTGTTCTACTGTAAATGTGCAACTTCCTGTGTTTTTTGAATATTCTACTTGAATTCAGTCAATTGCAAATTGAGCTGTGTTTCACTTCCATCACTGGGTTTCATACTGATAAAGGTAAAAAAAAGTGATGCAGCAGTTAACTGTGAGAGGTCACCACACTGCCTCTACTGGTTAAAAGAACAACAGCAACACTAGCATTTAAAGGCACACTCACCTCTCTTCTTTAGTTCATTGTAACAGTGGTCACACACTTTGGCCATGTGGTCTTTCATGTATTTCAGTGGATATCTGTTCCTGGAGCAGCTTCGACAAACAATCTGAATTTATATATATATGTATAAAAAAAAAGCACAGGCACCAATTAAAACACACTTTGAGCTCTGGTCAAAGCCACAGTTTCACAGTTTCACTAATCGTCTCGGTTGGATATCACAGTCTCATATCTCAGTATCAACAGAGTTTTATGTGTGTGTGACTCACTCTCCCGCAGCCGTGACAGTGGTGTCTACGAAGTGTGAGGCTGAAATCTGCTGTGCAGTTCATACACATCAACACCTGTGAGATGGGGACAAGGGTGGGAGCTTTCTCTCCCAGAGAGAGATGCAGACCGTCTCTGGCCTGAAAGAAACAAAAACACAATCACACACATGTGAGTGTTAGTTTCTTTGTGGTTGTTGAGGATAAAATGATGAAAAGAGGAGGAGTTAACTCACCTCTGCTGAGCAGCTGTTGAACGCTGCAGATCCTCGGGTGTGTTCAGCCACGGTGCGACTCAGTGTGTAAAACCAGTCCTCTCGTTCAAGGAAGGAGCTGTAAATCAATCAACAATCACATATTGATTAATGGATTTCACAACAAATATGACATTTCTCACGCAGTGTGACCCACCTCGCAGTCAAAGTTATGGAGATATCCGCTCCTTCGATCTTTAGTGCATTCAGAACATTCTCTATGACGGGTTTGCTGACCTGCGCAGTTTCAATAACATTATCACAAATCAAATTTCAGAAAGAGAATATATTTTTTCTTTTATCACAGTCTGTTAACTGGGTTGGTGGAACCATTTCACCATATAAACAATATAACATATAACAATAAACAAACAAGCCTATATTAAAAAAACTATTACTTCCATGACTACACTTTCTCTCTACGTTCTATTGGCCTCTGACCTTTAATCCAGTGAGAGGCAGCATGTTCTTCAGTCTGTATTTCCCGTCCTGCTGAGGATACGTGTAGAGCAACACATCGTTCATCTGAAAATAGAAAAGCACTCATAACTCACTGCACACACAAGGTTTTTTTTTTTTTTTTAAATCATGTGTTAATGCAAATGTGTAGCTTTATTTAAACAGTACAGCAGGTCAGCTGCACCATCTTCCTCACTCATGTGTTTGCAGGGAACCTCCAGAGGGTGGCACTCTAAGCTAATGAAACAATGAGGTAAAACTGCACATAGAGCAGTACTTGTTATGTTGAGTAGGACACCAGGAACAAAGCATCTTGTATTTTCTTTTTAACCTTCTAATACACCAGCAGAAACACAACCAATGTCCACCTAAAGGAAACAGACTGACTTAGTTTAGAAGACATAATAGTTATAAAAGATATAAACATTCTAATTAAACATGTTTTTATCTCACAAAGAAGTTTCAGTGTCACTTTGTGCAGAATTAGACACTTTTGTGTACAAGTGCAGGGATCATTTCTGTGCGCTTTCTTAAAGCCTTTATATGCAGTGGAATCTGTGACATCACAACTAGGTAGGCAACTTACCCAAATGTGAGGGAAAACCTGTAGGCTTTAGTACAAAAACCCTCGAAAAAAATTTTTTTTTCCAAGCACCCACTTAGTATATGTCTTAGTGTGCCACCATTGCAGTACAAACCCCTATGATAATACTACTTCAGTAAATAGGAATCACATTGCATCATTAATCTCTGTATTATTTTTCCAGTGTACACACATTGTCACTGTGTGTTTTAGTACCTTCTCCTGCAGACCTGTTTTATTACGCCATTTTCCAACATTAATAACTGTTAAAAGCATGTGATGAGGATAAACTTGCAGGGTATTGATTACCAACATTCTTCCAGCAGAGACATTTATGAGCATTTTTAGTGTCGAGCCCAGATCACAAAATTTAAAAAGACGCCACAGGAGGGAAACGTGGTGCACTTAGCTGATGCTCTGTGGATGATTAGCAAAGATGTTCATTTTGAGTACAATATTTTTTAGAGCTATCTCTATTTTATCCGTTAACAAACTGAATGTCTGGGACAGTCTATTTCTTTGTTTCACTCTCTTTTCTCATATGAAAATATGGATGGACATGGCAGTAAAAATTACAGTTGCACTTGTTTTACTCTAAATTAGACGTAAATCCCTTTCATTTGCCACTTCATCTTAGTACTGTATGTAGAGTATCAAAGCTGCTGAAGACACAGCAGACTAATATAAGCTATCAGATAAGTTATAAACATTCACAGGTGTACATATAGATGCCTCCATTTATAGGAGTAAGGCGTTGACCTTTCCCATGCTGTCAGTAAAGAACTGACTCAGGAAGTCGGCATTCAAAAACATCCTGCAAGGAAATGGCTCAGTCTGGGAAAAGAAACAATCCAAAACAAAAAAAAATAACCCAACAGGTATCTCTTCAAGGTCTCGTGTGTAACATTTTGGAGGGTTTATCAGCAGAAATTGAATATATAACCTACAAGTTGTGTTTGTACATGTGTATAGTCATTTTAAAATATAAGAAAATGTTGAATTTGTTTTCAGAGCATTAGAATAAATCTTTTGTGCCACCATGCTTCCAATGCAAAAAATGAGGAATGGAATAGAGAGAGAAGAGTTCTGAAACAGAGTTTACATCCTTTCTGGTGTGTGAACGCCACCATAGTTCCCTGAAGCACTTAGGAATGGGAGGCGTGAGCAGAGGAGTGCTTCAATTGTTGCACTCTGCCGTCTCATCATTAAACATCACTAATTCACTAATTATTACACACTGGACCTTAACCTATTATATTAAAAGCAGGAAAAGGTCTTTACCAAAAACAGATGCCTCGGCTGCTGACTCTTCCTGCTGACCTTCATCAGGGTTCCCTCCTTTACAAAGACCTGATTAAAAGACAAAATACATACATGATTAAGTCAAACTGAACATCCAGTGTCTGCCGGTGACACATACAGGACGTCTGCAATCATTAATGTTGTTTTATTCCAAAGCGGCTGGGGATTCCCAGCTGACTGTGTAAAGGGCAGCACAGGGGTGGTGCAGAGCAGACAGGGTGGGCAGACAAAGAGTCAGACTCAAACAATGCTGTTATCAGTGACTTACCCTGCCAGGCTGCAGCAGATCTCGCTGACCGTGAACGCTGTACTCGATGTTGACGAGACGCAACAAGTTCTCCTGAGCCACCAAGACATAACAGAGAGGAGAGAGATAGGGACAACATTAAGATGGTAAAAATAAGAGGAAAAGATGAAAGAGCACGAACATGAACTCAATCTGTTTTCATTCATCATCTCATGTGGTTGCAACAAGATAGTCTACTCAGAAACATCATGATTGGGTAATAATAATTATAATAATAATAATAATAATAATTTCAAATGATGTCCATCAGCCTGTTCCTATGCACAATCTCAATTTGTGTGTAAAAGAAAACCTGAATAGAGACAGAGAAGATTTATAGTTACATAAAGTTTTTATGCTTATAGGTTAATCAGCTGCAATCATGTGACTGAAAAGTCCATCAAGCTTGAAACCACAACATTTCACAACTCAATTATAATGACAATCACAAATCAGCAAATCAGAAGCAGCAGATAAATGCTTTTTGACCACACACATATTTTAAATTGCTTGGGGCTGTTTAATTACATCATGACGTTGCGCCCTCTTACCCTTCTGTGGTGAGCCAGACTTTTGTGCCACCTAGAGGCACAAAAGGAGGAGCAGCTGACTGAGTGCACAACAATATATGCAATGCGGAAAATGTTTTTTCGTTACTTATATCAACACCTTTCCTAACCAACTCAATGTTCTGATTAAGAGTCAGTGTGCTGTATAGGTGGTCAGGGTCACCAGATCATTATCATGACGCTGATCATACCTTTTTTTTTTTTTTTACTTTTCCCTAAAAGCTTGATCTCTTTAAAGCATACTCAATGCTAAATAAAGACTACAGTTCATATTTACAGTATATTGTATCATTATAAAATAGGGGAAATGCTTAGATGTTTTGTCATATGTCTTACTCTGTATAAGCATGTACTGTGGTGCTGCATTTATTCAGGAAACAATTCTTTGAGTGTGGTGTACAATATATTTATGTGCATCTGTATATCGTGCTGGAAGACTGATGGAGAGAGGATGTCATCTGCTTTTGTACCTGCATGTGTACATCAGGGTGTTGAGGTCATTTGTGTGTTTCTGTTGCATTTGAACAGACTGTGAAAACAAATTTCCTGCTGGACGATAAAGATGATATCTTAACCTTTAGGTGAACGAGTTATTAGGGACAACAAGCTAGCTATCTACAGAGTTTTAATACACAGAACCAACTGACGTGCTTACAAATGAAACTTACCCCATGTCTTAGGCTGTCATTTACTTGATCTTCAATATCAGACACTATTCCCACAGCAGCTGAATGAGACAAACACAGATGAGAAGAATGTAAACAAGTGAACATTCACACATTTGTGCAAAAAACAAACATAAAGGTCGGAATTAGTCAAGAGCGTGGACGTGACTGCATGTCTGGAATGACGAGACTCTTATCGGAGATACAGCCAGAGATAGTGTGACTGCAACGCGCCTTCTCATGAATTACACATTGCACAGCAGAGAGCTGAAATATCTTCCTGACACAGACAAAGAAATCCAAATTGGCCCTCTCATGGCCGGCTCTCCATGCCAAATGAGCATATATAAATTCCCTGGAACACACAGCGACAAACCGAAGCCAATAAGGCTCTCCCATGAGTGGAAGAGAGCGGAGCCAGAGGCCTCTGCGCACACTGACGCTGCAGTTTGTTTACGGTACCTTGGGTGTCCTCATATTCCTTGGAATCAGGGGAGAGGTTGTTCAGGTAATCTGTGGGAGGAGTGAAATACATTCAATCCCCTTAAGTGTCAAGAAGGAAACCACTGTAAATGAAATATATTTGTACTCAGGAAACTCCACATTTCACTGATCCTCACCTGTGAGGAGCATGCGATACTGAGCAACGCGCACGATGACCCGCAGGAGCTGATGTTTGAGAGAAACCTTTTCCCCGACTGGACTCTGCTGCTGCTGCTGAAACACAGACATTAAATACAAGTTTACCACTGTATTCACATCACTGCTGGTTATCAGGACATTTTCAAAAACCTTAAACAAAGAAAATGAATCGTGTACTGAGAAGTAAGTTATTCCACGTGGGAGCTTTGGATTAGATTCATGTTCTAAGTGTGAACCAGGGTCACTGACACTTACTGCTTGCCAGCACAGTGTGTCTCCCATGCTGCGGGGACTGGGGACATAAATCTCTTTTAAAATTTACATTAACAAAATTTATGCTTAATCTTAAAAGGTACAGTGTGTAAAATTCAGCAACATTTATTGGTAAAGTTTTATGTTGCAGCTGAATTTCCCTTTCAAGTGTTTTGTTGAACCTACATAATGAAATATAGTTTGTATCTAAATTCAAAAGATGTTTAGATTGTCCACTGTGGACTATTGTAAACACATGGTGGTCCAAAATGTTGGTCTTCGTAGAGCTGACCCAGCTCCTGATATAAATACAAAAGACTCTTTCTGGTGTAATGAAAAACAACAATTCTTACAACCAGGTGACTGTACAGTACACACATATATAATGAAAATTATTTCACCAAAATCTTACAAAACTGGACTTGGCTAAAGATAAATTCCAAAAACAGTTCTCTATAGTGACACCTGTAGCTGTGGGAGCTCGCAACAGCCACGTTTGAGCATCTTGGGCTCCGGCCAAAATGTTGATTTTATGGTAATTGTATTTATTTACTCATGAGAAAGATGCACACTGATGAGGTAAAAGCAACACTCTTGTCTCAAGTGGCTTCAGTCACTTTCCATTATGGCCCAACAGGCTATACTTAATCAAACTTTCTTTTGCTTTTTCTGCTCTTGTGGGGTTTGTTTTGTGCTTGGAGTCATTGGTTGATTTTAGCAGAACGCATTCCTTCACAAACTACAACTCAATCACTACTCACTGCTTCAGTAACAGAGGCCAGAAGTCAGCCAACCTGGCTGCAATTTCCAGGAGTGTCAGTGTCCAGCGTATTCCACCTCAACAATGCAAAAGCTGCTACAGAGCCAAACATCCAACTCAGTGGAGTTAAGTTCAAGCACACCACTAATCCAACCTACCTAGGAGTGACCCCTGACATGACCCTATCCTTTAAGGAACACCTGAAAGACACAGCGGCAAAGGTGAAGTCCAGGAACAACTTGCTGTGTAAGCTTGCTGGTTCAAAACACTGCACACTTCAGCACTGGTCTTAGAGTTCTCTGTAGCAGAATACTGTGTTCCTGTTTGGACCGGATCACCCCCCACACACCATGTGGACACCAAGTTCGAGACAACTATGTGATGTCATAACCGGGACTATTCACACAGCACCACTCCCCTGGCTTCCTGTGCTATTAAATATAACTCTCCCACACATCCGGCGAGTAGCACTTACTCAAAGGATGCTTCACAAATTCAAAGACTCCCCACATCTACCAATCCATGCCGACCTTTTCAATCCACCCACTGCTCGTCTACCGTCTAGAAGACCGATTTTGAAGACCCCAACCTGACGACTTCACCAACCAGTCAGCTCAGAAAAAGGAGTGGGAGTCCAAGGACAAACATGTGGTGTCAGAACCCACACAACAGCTTTGTGGCAACAACCTCTCCAAGAAGACAGTGGTCAACCCTCAATAGATTCAGGACTGGACGTGGCCGCTGCTTGGCCAGCCTTCACAAATGGAGAAGTAGCCCAAGCTCATTGTGTGCTTGTAGAGAACAATGGAAGATATCAGTGAAGCTTCTCTGCTCCACAGACTGAAAGGAGGGCTGGTCAGCCTCCATACAGCAGACCAGGAGGCAACTGTTTGACTTGAGGACTCCTATCATTGAGACATTTTACTCTAAACAACACATTTAAGAGTCAAGAGGAGATAAATTCATCCTCTAAGGTCTAAATAAAGTTCATTATCGTTGAATATTTTAGCTTTTGAGGTCTTTCAGTTCGGACTAAAGCGGTGAACCAGAACCTTCCATATGCTGAAGAAGGCAAAGCACAGAAAGTGCTTCAAAGAACCTGAGCACATTGAAACGCTTGTGCTGTTAAAATCAAACCTCTCCTCAGTGGTCTATAAACTGGAGAGGAAATATAGAAAACTTGTTTGTCTATAAATAAAATGAATGTATTATTGTGACAGCTAGATTATTAGAAAAGGATATAATAGTCGAAAACACCAATTCTACCACAGCCTTTGTACTTAGCAGCCGGCTTGATATATTTTATGTATAAATTAGTGACAAGTGAACAGATGCTGGATTCCTATTATCACATCCTTTTATTTTATGTTTTTTATTTTACCTTAAATATATCAACTCAATATCTTCTATTAAGTTGTCTCTGGCTGACTAGTTAATGAAAAAACATGTTCATTTAATTGAAGCTAATTATAACTCCTCACTTAAGTGCCTGAAACAGCTGCTGGGGAATGCAAACTACATTAATTTTAAGATTCCCCTGTTTTTAAAGATCTGTCCAGAGTTGTTTCATTGCTCTTCTGAGTGGCTCAAGCCAAAAATATGTGTTCCTAACTTCGAATACTTAACACATAAAATTTATATTTTTCCTTTGTGTGTCATGAATGTTTCTTTGTTCTTTGAACAGCAGAGAAAACAATGTGGTTGCTCCCCTTTAAATTAAATTACTACTTCACTTCACCATTTCTGCTACGGCACGAGGGACACTTCATCTTTGTCACTGCACACACAAACACACACAGACTCTGCAGATAAGCGATCATGTGCACAGATGAGATAAAGATCAAATATACAAGGTTGGCACCAAATGTCCATTATTATTTTTAATTAAAAAAAACCCAGAGATGTTTCTCCACTGCAAGTTTGTTCCCTCGTTTTCCTGCAGGTTTTGATTACAAATTGTAATTTGTTTTTATTTGCTATGTTGCTGTTGCCTTGCAGCAGACTCAGGTTCACGACCCGGTCGGAACAAAGGCCTTTCTACATGTTTGCATGTTCTCCCTGTGCGTGAGTGGGTTTTCTCCAGGTTTTCTAAAAACATGCAGAGGTTAATTGGACACTAAATTGCCCATAGGTGTGAGTGTGAATAGTTGTTGTATCCCTGTGGTGGGCTGGCGATCTATCCAGGGTGTACCCAGCCTTTTGTCAGCAGGGCCTGGCACCAGCAGCCTTGCAATCCTCATGTAGAGGATGAAGCGATGGACTATGGATGGATGGATTTGTGTTTGGAGTTAGAGAAGAGAGGCTGCAGGTCTGACCTCAAACTGGTGAACAATCGCTGCAAAGCCAGGTGAAGTCCGGCAGCTCTCCTCCAGCAGGTTCATACTCCGGTCATAATGGCCGATGTAGGTGGTAAAAACCAAGAATTCAGGTTTTCTGGTCAGGAAGATATCAGCAATCTTCTGGCTCTCCTCCCTGAGCAGGGACACAGTTTGAAGAGGAAGAAGAAGCAGAAAGAACATGTACAGGTTATATTTATTGCTTTCTGAGGTGCAATGATGAGCACACCCCTTGGAGATATGGAAGAAAGACAAGAGGGGGAAAAGTTCCTTATAATCATGGTAAATGTGTGCCAGTATTCCTCACCAGTGTCTGAGTCGATTCTCCAGCTCTGTGAGGATTCTACGGTGCAGGGTGTAAACATCAGGCAGCTCGTTCAGAATCTCTCGCAGTCGCTCCTCTTCCAACACGGGTTCCCCCTCGTCCCCGACAGCTGCCCCCACTGCCTCCCGAAAGTCCTGGCACATTGGACGGAAAGGTTTATGTTTAAAATAAAGTCTAAAGTCTGCTTCTTATTCCCATCAGCTCAGCAGTATGAACATCACACCGCAAGACTAACTCTTGGCAGGCAAGTGAAAGAGCAGCACTTGTTCTCCTCTTAATACTAAAGTGCCCTTGAGCAAGACATAAATGCCCTCCCTGCTCCATTCTAGCTGCTCAGACGTCTATATATACATCTATATATATATAGATGTATATATAGATATAGATATATATGTGGACACAGTGAGAGAGAGAGACAGACAGAACAGACAAAGAGAGAGAGATTCATACAGAATTCATTGGCAAATCAAACAAGATTATTACACTCACTTCCTGAAGAAGCTTTAGGGCTTTCACGTGTCTGTGGACAGAATAAATATATGCACACAGTTAATCAAGAAGCTGGGAAGTTTTTACAGGTAGGTTGTGATGTTTTACAGGGAAAAAATTGGTAAAACAACACTTACAATCTCTCTGTATCCACCAGTTCTTTTGCAACGTAAAAGGCTCTGGACCGGCCATCAGGCTGTAAAAACAGGGTGATATCATTTACTCAAAATGGCCTAAGGGTTCAAAAGAGCTGGAGCATTTTGGCTGGTTCAACAACTACAAGTGGTGCACACATCATCTCCTAACAGCTATAAAATTCTAAATAATGAGGACAGCCTTCAGTAGCCCATTAACCGCCATTAACCCACAGTAAAATCCAGACCTGTTAGGGCAACATTAGCACACCGCTCAAGATGAAAAGCTTGTTTTATTTTGTCATGTTCTTTTCTGTTTGCATTTAATAAAAAGGTATTATCATCCCTTTTAAAATGATGGTCCAGAACAAATCAAATTAAAGCACACTTAATGAGTAAACAAAGGTCCTTTGTGAAAACAGTAAAAACAAGAATAAAAGAGGCCCAGATCTCAGATGGTTACTCAGTGATGAAGATGATTAAAGGTCCAGCATGTAAGTATTAGTGACATCTAATGAGACTATAAACTGATTATAACAACTGTAGGACTTGCCCATTTCCTCCTACCTTTCACCACATTAGGGAACTACAGTGGCCTTTACGTACCAAAAAGGATGTTGTTCTACTTCATTAACATATAGAGCTTTTGCTTCAAAACGCACACTCTGGTTGATTTGTCTGTTCTAACTAATATAAAACGCGGTGGTGCACGATGGCGGCCTCAAAAAAGCAATGTTCATGCGTACAGTACATATCAAAGGTTTATTCCAAGGCTCACTCACTCTCACTCATCTTCTACTGCTTTATCCTCTACATGAGTGTCACGGGGTCACTGGTGTCAATAATGAAAAGAATAATTATTATTTATTTATTGTTATTGGCACCAGCTGACATAGGGAGACTGGCAGGAAAGACCCTGGACAGGTTGCAACTCCATCACAAGGCCACAACAACCATGTAGCCTATTCCAAAAATCAAATTCACTTTAAAGACATTATAACATATTCAAAAATACACGTGTGGTGTATTCAATTTCTGCCAATAAAGCCTTCTAAATGTTACACACTGGACCTTTAAGATTGAATCCCATATTAGTTAATTTAATTTTGTTTTATCATTGGTTTTTTTTTGCTACTTAATTTACAAAGTTGTACAACAGATGTGCAGATGCACAAATGCACAAATTACCCAGCCCAAGGTTTGGAATTTTTCTCCTGTGAGCCATGTTGGAGTTGGAGAACTCCTTCCTCTCCAATTAAGTGAGATGGTAGATGAGCAGTGATGCATTAGTGAGTTCATTTTTATGGTTTTAAGGTGAAAAGTGCTTTTCCTAACATTTAACACTCATCATTTACATCATCACTTTTTGCCTGAACTTACCTGTCTGTTATAAGTGCTGTGTGCAACTCCGTCTTCCTCATCAGAGGTGCGTGCCTGGTCTTCCTCACGTGTCATCTCTCCCCTGACTTCACCCACTGAACCGGCCAGTGGACTCACAGCCAGCGAACACACGTTGTACGCTTCTGTATAGGCACTTTGTAAGGAGGAAAGGACAAGTTAATCGGGTGAGTGAAGAATACTGTAGGTTACACACAAATGCACTGTAGCATCTTGAATATATTAATACTCTATTCACTCAATAAAATAATTATTACTGTATAGTTGCTGAGGGTCAAGCAATTATTTTACTAGTTGAGTAAAATATTCCAGAAAATATTGATAGGAAGAGCAGTGATTCAACGATGTTCTCCTGACAAGATTCAAAGTGGAATTTTTTAAACGTCAAATACCTACAATACAATATGATCCAGTGGTTATTAAACAGTCACCTCCATGGAGGAATGCCTGCTTGTGACATTACACTTCTGCTAAACTTCAAAGCAAACGTTCGATACTACCTATAATACTTTCTGACCCTACTCTTACTCCTGTCTGTTGAATATGACTGATTATCATCCCTGTGTGTCCAGTCGTGATTCTAAAACAGGGGTGTCAGACAGAGTACAGAGGGGCCAAAATTAAAAAAGTGGGTCAACATTAATTGATGAACGTACTTAAACTAAGGCTTTATGACAAATGACACCTTTAAACGAACTGATAAAGGAAAATTGAGTAATACTAGATTGCTCTAGATTGTCTGTTACATCATATTATGTTATATATTATCTCTGCACTTCTGTGCCGCCATAACATAACTAAATCCTCAACTTTTCCCAAGACATCTTGGAAAATTCAGAACAAACAAATAATAAATAAAAACAAAAATATTTAAAAATAAATTAAACATCAATGACATTAATTCATTATGCCTTGATTAATGATTTGGTCAAGCTGTAGCCACCTTGACCAAATCATGTATTGAAAAATGCTGTTCTGTTCCGTAGCAGCTGTGAATGTGTCCCGTCAGCTCTCGTGTGAACATATTCTCATCACACTTTTACGGTCCACTGAAATATCGCTATATTAAAAATACTGCATTTAGTATTAGAAGCATATATGAATTGATAAAGCAATGCAAGACTAGAGAAAGCAATTAAGTAATAATGAAAGGCCCACGGTGACAACCTTTCTCAACCGGGGACTCGTGTCTCGTGTATTTTATGCCATGAGATTCTCTTCTGCAGGGAGCCCAAATGAATATGCTAATGGCTGCCGCTCAGTAGGAAGAGTGAGCTATGCAAATAAAAACATGTCCTTAAGTTACTGTAGTAAAGCAGTAGACCACTACGTGACCAATTGTCTTGCCGGTGTTCCTGTCACGTTTGAATCCCAGCACCAATGGACCGAATCCCACTGAGATGCAAATTAGCGACATATGAACGACATATTTGAGTACTTTTGATCTCTGCATCGTAAACATTACAGCCGCACGGCCCATTACTGTTCATAGGGTCTCACTTTGGATGAGCTACCAGGGGGGTGTTTGAACCACAAACTACATGCATGGTTTCTATATTAGGCTTTTATATCACTCTCAGAGACACTGCCTCTGTCACGTCTCACAGTCCTGCCATGTGGTTTCAAGGCCCAAGGCAAAAATCTATGGTGATAAATCACAGGAGGCGATTAAAAAAATAAAAAAAATAAAAGATTCTGCCTGCCTCAGGTTCCTAGTTGAGCCATTTATGATCAAATTATCATTATTAACATAATACCTTCAGGTTATGCGGAACTAAATCTTTTTGTTTCAGCAATTAAAATCTTTAGCAAAATATGATTTTAGTGTTAGTGAAGTAATATCCAGACAAACACTGGTGCTGATTGCTTTGATGTGATTAACGTTGCTATATTTAGAAAATAATTATCATTCTAAGGCAGAGGTCCCAAACTCGTGGCCCATGGGCCATAAGCAGCCCTCCAATCGATTACATGTGGCCAATTAACCAATTAATATCATTATAATTAGTTATTTCTGTATTTTTTTTCCTATTTACAGAATCAAAACAAACTCTTTTATATGGAAAATCTGTCAAATGTCCTCACAGATATTGTTATTGTGACATAACGGCAGAACATTGAGATTTTAAGCTCATATTGCACGTCTCTACTTGATTTTTCTCAAATACTTTTACTGAACAGACTCGAACCCCCTTCTAAGGTAACATTATGTGTTATTATAATATTCACATATACAGCTCTGGTTCCAGTAATGGAAAATCAATGACATAGAAATAACAAAAGAAATGTTAAATGAGACCCCATCAATATTTTCCTCTGAAGTTTCTTGTAAATATATGCTGTATTGTTAGATATAATTAGATGTCCATATGAGTCATCCATCCATCTATCTTCTATCTTCTATCTTCTGTTAACCCTCCACATGAGGGTCGGGGATCCACTCACACCTATGGTCAAATGAAGTGTCTAATTTGCCTAATCTCCAAATCTGCATGTTTTTGGACTATGGGAAAAAGCCTGAGAACCCCAAGAAAACCCATGGGGAGTATATGAAAATGATTTTCATTTTCTGATTTCTAGCCATAGGTAAACTTGTGTATTTTACACCTCCCTCTTCCTTGACTCCATGCTCAGTTGATGTTCTCACTGTCATGTTTCACCCGTGTTCTTTAGGTCTTGGCTGTGTTCTGTTTTACAATGGCCAATAGGTCAACCTTGTTTCTTTCTTTCTTTTTCGAGGTTTGTCTGCTTTTCGTTAAACATTCCTGTCCGATATTTTGCATAAAGACTGCGGGAGATTGTTGTTAAAGTTTGGGAGCAGTCAGTACTTGTCAGAAATTCCTCTAACTCCTTTAATGTTGCTGTTGGCCTCTTATCTGTGTTCTCCCAGTTTTCTTGTCTTCTTTTTAGAGGACATCCTGTTCCTGGTAATGTCATTGCTGTGCCATATTTTCTCCATTAGTTGATCATTGTTTTATGGCATATCCAATGTCTTGGAAATTATTTGTACCCTTCTCCTGATCAATACCTCTGAACAACTGTATCCTGTTCATACTTTGGGAGCACTTTGTGAGTCACTTATGTTGTGGGTTGCAACTAAGAAGACGTCAGGAAAATGCCACAGGAAGAGCTGTGCTTTATTTGAGTCTGTCAGAGTCACTATAAATTTGCTTTTAATTCTTTTTTTCCTAATATTCGCTATGGAGCATTTACTGCTGTTTTGCTTGTACACACACTAAAATGGCGAGCACAGTGAGAGGGAAGCACTGCAGTGAACAACTGCTGACTACAGAACACACTGAGATACAATCTCAGCCTCTTGTTCGTAACTTGCTCGAGAAGAGCAATGACTTCAAAATGCTCTGACTATTAATCATCCCGAGCAGCCCGCATGATATGGGCACAACCAACAGGAACACAGGGGGATGGGTTAATGTCAGTACAGCATGGCTTATCATACCAACAAATAGCATCACAGCCCACAGATGAGAAGCTCTGCCTACTGAGCATCTACACAAGAGGCTGCTTCTGCAGATGATTTATGAATGAAACCCCTCCCCGTTTTTAACTTCGATGTGTCAAGATCACCTCCGCCGGTGTTTCCTCCTCTTCCACCAAACATGCCCCAACAGCACACAGACGCTTCACAGCTGGGGCTTCGTATACCTCACTGCATTGAGAAGGGGGAAGCTATTGTACTGCACTTACCTCTTTAGCATTGATCATCACATCCATACGGGATGCGATCACAGTGTCAGGGGACTCAACATAATAAATGGTTATAAATCTTCCTCCCCGGGGGTGCTGTTAAACCCACACAGCAGTCGAGCAGTAATAAAAAAAAGAAAAGACCAGTGCTTGGTGTAAAGGTTGTAAGGATCACTGATAATATGTCCAGCAGCATCAGCCTGTATGAACACACCCTAAAGCAGAGACACAGGCTGTGCAGATGTTCTGTCTACACTCAACAAGTATTAAATGGATTGTCATGACTGACAGGACATCTGATGCAGAAATGCATCTTTCTATAAATGAAAGGAACATCTGTCTGCAGTTATGTGATTAACAGACAGACAACTAACAATGGATCGCTTGACAGACTTCAAACTTGGCAGGTGACTAACAAAGGGCACCAGCGTGTGCAACGTCAACTTAGACATTGTTTGGATCAGAAATGTCAGAGATATTCGGCTCATTTTGTGCAGTTAACAACTACAGAAAACAAGCACATATTAACCAAGCACTGCACTGGTGGTACTCGGATGATAAATCACTCTGGTGTTGGCGATACATCAATATCTTTTCTACAGCCCATGGAGCAAGTGTATATAGGGTGTGTTCAAACATCACGACTATGCCAGGGGAACTGTTTAAAAGGTTTTTTGTCACTTAATTGATCATTGGTGTGTTTAAAGCATAACCCTCAACAAACCAATCAGGGTTCTACTTCCATTCCTTTTAAAAGCTGTTTTTTCTTGCACCTTGGCAGATTGCTATTACTTTAACTGCACACACATGAAAATGACAAGGTTTTTCTTATGAAACTAACATGTCATTATTGGCACAATTTCACAGCAGGTTTAAGATTTGGGCCATAGTCTTGTTTACATACCTTTCTGTTTCATCTTCAGCAGACTGAATTCTGCCTTTGAAACCAGGGAGGCTGCTCATGTCCACATAACCGTCTGTGTCATTGGCAGATGACAGCACTCGACAGGGTCGGTCAAAGAAGTTTGGTAACGGTCCTTGTGGAATTGGCCTCCGCTGGGGCACTTGGACGTTTTCATAGTCTGAGCTGATGGCGGGAACGTTCTCATAGTCTGATGTATTTGTGTTAGGAAAGGAGATGGAACGAGGTTTGGTCAGGGGGAGAGGTATGAAAGGCACCCGCGTGCGATCCTCAAAGGACTCCACTCGGATAACACTTCGATTGAGGAATGCCACGGAACCCCCTTTTCTTTTGCTTTCTTTGTAAAACAAGAACGAGGAGGCTGGCTCAGGTGAAGCTTGAAGTTTACTAGCTGAGCGTGAGATGAGCTGTGGGGAGCTACTTAAGCTGTGGCTATCTAAATCCAGCAGTCTGTTCTGTGTTTTGGGGCTGGACTCTGATGAGGACTTGGAGGAGGATGGATTGACATCCACTGTGGACTTGTTCTCCGTTTTACGCCTAAACTTAAGCATCAGGAAGTGCTTCAGGGAGGACTTCTTTTTCCTGTTTTTCTCAGGTGAGTCACTTGTAATGAGCAATGAGGGAGAACTCTTTGTGATGGGCTTCTTGGTTATGTAGGCCAGCTCAAATGGGGGAGGAATATCAACCACAGAAGTTGGAGTGGACAAAGGTGAGCCCCTGGAAAAGCTTCCAGATGAACAAGAGGCCTCTCTCTGCCAGTGAGATTCGTGCCCTTCTCTGTAAACACACAGAGGCTTATCTTGTGCCTCCATGGAGAGAGAGCGGGGATACAAGGACAGATAGTGCGGTTTGGAGTAGCTCTTGTTTCGCACTGAGTTCAACATAGGGCTGCTGCTAAGAGCAGGTTGTCCAAATCCACTCATGTAGGGGCTCTGAACAAACTGCACTCCCATCTCAGCCACATTGTTATTAATGCAGTGTGACAGTGAGCGAGATTGCATCCCCGTGGTTTTCCTGTCTGCACCCTTTGAACAGTTTCTGGGCTCCTCATAAACAGGCTCATCACCGATGTCCTGGTCCGTATCAGTGGTGTCATCCATCAGTGGCACTATGTAACCCTCCAGGTCATCGTCTTCTCTAAAGATGTCCGAGTCATTTGGGGAAAGCAGCTGGCTTTCTGAGAGAGAAGATGTCAGCGAGGTGTCAGTGTCTGACGGCACAGATATTGATACCAGCCTGAACCTCGGCTGGCAGTCAAAATCATTCAACAGGGCCTCTGCTGTATGAACCTTGTGCTCCTCACTTTTGAAAGATGGCCATTTGTGACATCCTCTTACCTTGTTTTCATCCCTGTTGTTGCGAATGAATCCACCACTGTTAACAATCTTGACGTAATCCTCAGAAGACGCAAACTCTATTTGTCCATGTTCTGCTGTTTCCTTGTTGTTCCCAGCAGACACAACACTGCCATTCACAGACATATGAGTCTGTGGTGTTTGTGGACTATCTGACAGTCCATCAGCTTTGTTATTTCTTGGCGTCGTGTCTGTTTTAATAATGTCATCCGAGGAGACGTAATAAGGCTCATGAATTGGATCATTCTCTATGACAATATGTCCCCTAGTTGCATCACAGAAATGTTTCTGGTCTTCAGCGACAGAGTCATAAAAGCTAATGTTCTGTAGGCGTTCACCCTTTTCCTTCATTTTACAGCCACATCTCAACTTCAGGATGTTACAAGTGATGCCACAATTTGAAACAGTTTCCTCCTCGTTCTCCTCTCCTCCTGATGGAAAAACCTGTTTTGAATTAGAGTCCTTCCTGTTGTCATTGATGAGGACATCAGCGTCATCTATGAGAGACTCTGTTAAGTCATCTGCTGTACAGTCACTGGCTTCATCCTCCTTGATTTGGTGCATTTCCAGTCTTTTCTTCATGTCTCGTCTTTCAGCAGAGGGGCCACCTGCCTCCTCATCAATGCTATTAAAAGAAATATCTCCCACTGAGAGGCCATCTGTGTCAGCCAGCGCCTCACCCGCATCAAAACCTTCAGTGTCCATATTCTCCGTGAGGTCCGTATCCATCATCTCCACCGCTTCCTTCGAGTTAGTGAGTTCAGCACTGACCCATAGTGTTTCTAGGGAGTCCCCCTCCACTGTCAAAGTACGGTCAGATAATCTCCAGTCCTCATCCATCTTCTGAATCATATCTTCTTGCATTTCCTTTTCCTCCTCTGTCACCTTTCCGTCCTCCAATCCCTGTGACACATTCTGTGATTTTAGGATGGAGGTGCTACATTGCTCCTCTGCTGTAATCCCTTTGTTTAGACCATCCTCTGTCTCTTGGTCGTCATCAAACTCTCCGTCTGAAGTCAGTAGGGTGTTGTTGGTGCATCGTCCCTGGCTGCCATTAAGTTCTAGTGTGACTTTTGGTTTGGGAGAGATAGACGGTTTTGTCCGCCTGGCTGCAGACATGAGAGGGGAGGGCAGCTTCAGGTTAGCGTGACAAACAAATCTCGTCTTTGGAGCTACAGAAGGCTTGGTGTAGTCTGTGAGAACAACAGGAAAAGGAAACTGTTAGATTATGAGCTTTAAAATAGCTAACAGGTCATTTGTATTGTGTCTCTGTGACCTAAAACCGTTCAGAGATTTTAAACTATGATGCAATAAAATTATGATTGTGTTTGTGCTATTAATTCATTTTAAGTTAATCAGGTTCTTCACAGCAAATACTCTGCAACTTACAAGTGTGCGAAAAAGCTCTCTTTAAAGTTCACATGTTAAAAGCCACTCAAAATGATAAAACACGGTCCTTGAAGGACAGGATAAGGGATAAAGAATAGAATCTATTCTTTGTAATATAATACTGAAAGAAAAAAAAAATTCTAAGGGATTTCCCTGACTCACTTCCTGTGATTCAAGGGAGAGAAACCCCTCTCAGGCTTAAGGCTTTTAGTGAACTACTGTAAAGGCAGTAGCCGATGGCCAATTTTGAATATTGTGTAATGAATAAAATCCAACCCATTTATTATAAAAAAAAATATATATGTAGTATATAATCAAACATGACACAGGTCAGATCTTTGTCTCATCAAAACTAAAAAAAAGACAATACTTCATGCAAACAGCATTTGATTGAATTAGATTTTTGATCAGTTACATTTCTTCAATATGCAATAAAATCAATAAACCTTAAACCTGACATTAATAGGCACACTTCACTTCACACCACTGGATTCACCTTAGTTACAGGATTGCGTAAAATGTAAATAATAATAAGATGTTTTTTTTTTCTCTTTCTCTCGATTTGTGCAGACCCTTTAAACTTATTCAAGATTGTGTACACACACACAAAAACGTCCTTTTAAATATAATGATCTCACCTGTGTTCATGATGGCGAAGCGAACATCTGCAACATCTCTGACACCGACGCTGCCGCCATACACCCGGGGTTTCTGTGAAGTGGCAAAGCGGAGCAAACTCTGTCCAACTGTGTCCACACACAGAGGGGGAGAGAGAGAGGGAGAGAGAGAGAGAGAGAGAGAGGGAGAGAGCGCTGCTCAGCTGATCGTTTGTCTTCCCTCAACAGGACGAGAGTGGAAACCAAATGGAAAGAGACTCGAGCCTCACAGCTGCAGCTCCAGTCCATATGAACACACATGAACGTCAGTCTGTGCGCGTGAACGTTCACAGGCTGAGTGAGTGACAAACAGCGCAGCAAAGACGCAAACACACACACTCAGGAAGAGGGTTAATGCTCGTATCGTGTGTTTATGTATAGGACATATAATAATAATAATAACTAGTAACTAATAGTAACTTTTCTAAACTTCACACTGTACATGAAAACATCAACCTTTGGGAAAGGAAAATCATTTTTAAAATGACACATTTTTATGGTATAACCACATCTCAACTGAAAATGAAAGGGGTAGTGTGGTTGTATGAGGTACAACACTGAGCCACTGTGCCACTAAGCCTGCCACCGTTTCCTTCCCAGACACTCACTCTCTGATAAAAGCATGAACAGATTTTACAAATTAATAAATGGTAGGGGTGGGTCAAAATATCGATTTAGTTATATACTGTTGTCCTTCCTCATGCATTACGATAATCAATATGCCAATATTTATATCTCAATTAACAAATGAATGCGCTCTAAAGTAAACAGTTCCTGCCAGTGTATCTCGCTGGGTGTCACTACTGATACATGGTCCACAATACCAATATGATATCATTGGTATTGTGGACCATGTATCATGAGGTACAATTCTGTGATAATCAATGTATTGCAAGACAATCTTATAGTGATATCTGTCTAACTGAAGAAAACAAAACATCTGTGAAAAGTTAAAACTGCAGGATTTCTCTATTTATTCACAGCATGGAGAACAAAGTACATAAAGTCTATGTATTGAAGGTGGATTGAACATGGATGGGTCCACTGGAAACTCTGAAAGTTCCACCCGAATTTCCCTCATTCATTTGAGCAATGCCATCGCGAGGAGACAACAAGTAGTGATGCCCAGCAAGTGAGTGCCTTCATTTGTTAGATAAAATATCGATATCTGCCCTGGTGTATCGATTATCGCATAGCATGAGGAAGGTATGAAATCGATATTTTGACCCACCCCTAATCTCTGACCCCAGCTGGTTGTGGATGATGCTATTATAAAGCTACATTATATGGTATGATCAGGGTGTATCTGTGATCTTACATCAACCCTGTGGCATTGATAAAGCAGCCTTGTTTGCCTGCACACCCATCTGACTGTCTGATTGGTGTACAGCTCTTTTCTACATAACAGGAAACTGCTCTCCCTGTTTCCTGCTCAACCCAACTTCACATCCTTCGCAGCTTGTGGACATCATTCTCACATTAACCCCTCTGTGAATTAACTGTGACTCAGTGGCGGTGAAGTAAGGCGTGCTATTTTTATTCTTGCATTGTGGTCAGCTGGTCATGATTTATTACACTAAAAACATATATACTGCGTGTGCTGTGCGTGTTGCTGCAACACACTTGATGATGGGGAGTGGTGGTTCTGTGGAAGCAAATCCTGTCCAAACAACAAACAAACAAACAAACAACAAAGTCCTTCTGGAAAACTCAGAAACTCTGCAAAAAAACAACGTTAATCTCTGTTTTTCTGTTCTTACGGCAGACAATTAGTCCACAGCTACATGAGCAAATGTTACACATTACTCCATAAAACACGTACGTACAAACAATGCCATCCTGAAACTTTAAAGAGCCGGTATGTAACATTAAGCCAGTTTCATTGGAAGAAATTGAATATCGCTGACCTCACCCTTCCCTTCCAAGTGTGTTGGAGAAATTGTGTAGCCTTCAGTTAACAGCAAAACTCAAAAGATGTTTGTCCATTGTGGGCTATTGTACATACATGGTGGTCCATAATGGCGGCCCCTTCGTCGAGCTGACCCTGCTCTTGATATCAGTGTAAAAAAACTCCTTCTGGGGAAATGAAAAACCACAATTCAAACAAGTATGATTATTTTATCTTCAGTGTCTGAAAAATGTAAATAATTTCACCTGAATTTTACACACTAATTTGTTTTTTTGTATGCCTAAATATTATTTATACTTTAGGCAAGGGTTGTGCTTTATCAGAGTCCACCATCTTGTGCAAGGTTCCACAGCAGAAGTACCAGTAACACCATTATCTCCAATGTTAAAACACAGTGGCGTAAATTGACCGAGCAAAGTCAGCTACTGAGGCAGATTTATTCCTAATAAAATATTTTGCTCTCTCATCATCCTCCTCTTCCTCACATATACTTCACACACTGGTACAGTGACATTAGATTAAGATGGAGTGAGAGATAAGGTGACTCTAATTATTATTATTATTATTATTATTATTATTATTTAATTTAATTACTTATAGTTTCTACACACTCCGGACAAAATTCCTCAGCTCCACTCTGATCACATACCCTGGTATGGAACAGTATTTCTGAGTTTATTACCAGAGGAAGCTTGCATTATTGAAGTGTGATTTTTTTTTGTCTGTATTATCTGGCTGCCACTGCCACTCACAATGTAATTCTATCATTAATATGTGCCCACTGCTTTATCTCCACGCAGCTGTCTCTATGACCTGCCAGCGCAGTGAAGGTGGCCCCGCTAAATGTCGGCCCCTGAATGTGCAAATCAGTTGTCGGATTCATCTATAAATGCAGTCATTGTCACTGGTGTTCTGCTCATTGAAAAACATAACGTGGCTGCACTTCTGACCCTGTTTGTAAAAGCAGGAACTGAGTTTTCATACCGAGTCAATATAAGAGAGGAGCGCGGACAGCGCTGTGAGAATACTGACAGATCATGATCAATACATGAGACACGTTTCAGAAGAGAAGTGGAAGTGGAGAACTGTCCACGTTTCAACTGATTTCATCAGTGAATGCTGACCATTATGTATATTGTGACGTTTTATTCTTCTTTTAGATATTTTAATATTCTATGAACGATATATATGTAACAGGGTCACACATTCTGCAGTGTCAAGAGGTAAGCCAGGGCCGGACCACATCAGTAACATGGGAATAAAAAGGGGCACCCACAAAAACAGACAATAACGGAACATTCAACTGAAAACAAAAGGTAAAACAATGGACAGCAAAAATATTTGTGGAATTATACATATTAACACATATGATGTTATTTGTCTGTCTCCACTTGCCAGGACCATTTAGTAAAATATGAGATTTGTAATCTCAGTGAGACTTTCCTGGTAAAAGGTGCAGTGTGTAATATTTCACAGGGGTTTGTTTTTGCATTACGGAGGTCCGTATTTTGCACTACCGCATTTCTTCAGCTGCCTGAATGAACAAGCCAAAAGTGTGTTTTACGCCTTTAGAAGAGGAAGATTAATATGCAAACAAAGAATAATGACTCTGATCAACAAGAACAACAATCAGTGCGTTTACATGGATGTTAAAAGATAATAATTTGGTTTTCTTAATGTCATGTAAACATGTTAGTCCGACTAAAATCCTACTAGTCTAGTTGGACTAACATACCTGGATAATTCATAGTCCGATTACTCCTGCATGTATACGCTTAGTTAGACTTGAATCGGACTTAGTTCTGCACATGCACCAAAATGTATTCTCCGGTCTTTGACGTAGAGGTAAAAGAGGTAAAAGTAGACGACGTAAACATTTGCAGTACTGTTGGTACCGTAGCGTCAGCCAGAGCAAAATCTAAAGCGAAGACCCACTTTCAGACTGAAGAAGAGACGAGATAGCAGGTACAAAAACATAAAGTTTGTTTTTCTGTGACGTAAAAGTCAACAGGAAACTGATTCAATATGCACTAGCTTACAGTACAGAAAAATATAGCTCCACCTACAGAGGCGGAGTCAGACATACAAGGCTCTGACTTGGCAAGTTGTCTGATTGCTTGTACTTGGACTACGGCCTTAGCTCGATTAAACTGTGCATGTAAACGTACAAATGTTAGCCGCATGGAAAGTCGCACTCTTATGGACTCTTTGCTTTTGAAGCAGGGGAAGAAGTCGTCTTCCACAAGAGGACCATTGGACATTTAAATAAAGGATGTAACTGTAGTTCCACCAGTGGTACTGTCCATACAAACATGACTACATGGTGGACTGATGTGTCTTTAATAGTTGTGGATTAGTCCGTTGTTGGTCAAGGTCTATTTTATATTTTTAATGAGATGTATGAACAGTACATACAGTATGTGCTGATTCTGTTAACCTGCGTCACCACAGGGCGAAGCATTGTGTCCCCGCTTAAATCAAAATGAATGTGCTTATATGTTGGAGTTCAACACCAAATCAATAACGTATTTATATGGAGCTCTGTCATTGTTTATGGTGTAAGAGATCCAGGTCAGATATACATACTCTACATCCGTGAAATAAGGCACTATTGATATTTAGTAAAGATTATAAAAACAATGACATGTGGTCTGAACCCAGAGGTCCATCTCTGTCTGCGTGTCTCCTCTCTGCGTCAGGCGAGGAAAGAGTGCGTCTCCTCCTCTCTCCTGCTCTGAGGTGGAACAATAAGGCTCGGGCCAAAAAAGGAACTCCATCTTGATATACTCCTTCCTGTGACTGTTTTCAAGTCTTTCAGCAAAACTGGGGCAGGGAGGGCGTCGCCGCCAAAATTAAAGGATAATTCCAGTTATTTTCAACATGGGCCTCACTATCCTACCCTTTTCTTTCCATCATTTCAGATTTATTTGGTTTAGAAAAAGCAAAGTGTCAGTTGGCGTGATGACATTGTTTTGGTGTCCTATTCATTTTATAAATATTTTATACACAGTGGCTCTTTTCAACATGGTAATATTTAAGTAGACCATTAATTATCAATAGTGAACATTTCAATTACTTTTCCCAAAAGCTAAATGGCTCATTACACATTTTTTGTTCTGAATCTGAACACACATCAATTCCCATTTTAACATTAGCCAACAATCCAACAAAAATAAATCAGGTTAATGCGAGTCGTTGAACCAATCGGACGCAGGAACAAACTCTTGTGTCATGGCTGTTTAATTTTAGCTTTGTTTCACATCATGACAAGGAAGAAAACACAGCTGGAGGGTTGTTTTTGTTCTTCTGTGAGAACTCTGACAGCTTTACAATAGAAATTGTTTGTACCAAAGGAAAGCTGTAAACAAGATTTATGATATAAACACGTTTTCTATATTGGAAAGACAAATGTATCTCCGTGACATACTTGTTATTTGATATTTGTAGCTATTAATCCTACGCACACAATCTTATGTATAAAGAGTCTTTACCTTCATGGGAAACAATAATAGCACAAAGCTCTGACTCAGGACAATAAACAACAGACAATAAGAGCAGAACCATTTGTACAGTAAGGAAACATTTTTAACTAAATATAAGGCGATAATGTCTGTAACAGTGATTTATGCTTTTAATACCTCACTAGTCAGGATTATAGACATACACAAGCAAACGGCTTTTAAACAAGCGGGAAGTCAACAGCATAATAAAACACTGTGGTTTATTCAATCATTTTGACTTTCAGCTGATTTATCACAACTGAGCTAAGTGACATCCATCAGGGTGTCGTCATGGGAAGCAATAAATCTGATGAACATATTTAAATGAGAACTGATCACATACATCTATAATGATCCCTCTGGCTAACCTGAGGTGACCCTCTGTCGTGCGTGTGCGTGCATGTGTGTGTACTTACTTGACTTGTATTTGTCACCTCTTTCGGACATTTTCCAGCATAAACACTCACCTTGTCAGGACCAGTAGTCCTCATGGAGACCAAAACCTGGTCCTAATGAGGCAGAACCTCATTTCTGTTGAGTAAAATGTGAATTGCGGTTAGGTTACAATTAGGCACAAACTATTTATGGTGAAGGTAAAGGATAATGTCAGTTATAGGCTGTCCAAACAGAAAGAGCTGCACAAACCTTTCCACTCATTTCTAAGATTTGAATTGTTGTCAGATTAAGATTATAGGATTAGGCGTTCACTGGTTATGGTTAAGGTTAGGAATAAGGCTTTGGTTAGACTGTCCAAATAAATGAAATTAAGTGTTGTGTCATAAGAAGGATAGCTGTGCAAACTTGTTTGTGTTTTTTTGTGATAAAAATGACAATAAAAAAAGAAATTCCTCTCTCAGCAACACAAAGGTTGAAGTAAACACAGTAATAGTTTACATCCTTTTTAAGAACAACAATATTCCAGAGACAAAGGTGTTTGATATCCTCTTTGATCACTTAACAAAATAAAAACACTATTTCCTCCAGCACAGAAGAGGCTGCCGTGGGATAAATCTGAACCACGGTGTACAGACTAGATTCTTTCTCTTCTGAGGATCAAGTAGTTGAACAGCGCTTAACAAGTGTATTAGACCACAGACAGACAGACAGACGACTTTATTAATCCCTTTAGGAGGTTCCCTCGGGAAACAGCCCAAAGCCACAGCAATCTTTCAATTTTTCAATTTGTTTATGTTTCTGTAACGGTTAATGCACCAGTATGGAGAATCTCTTTAACCAAAATTATATTTTTAATGCTGAAATGTGATTATTATTGTTATCCATGAATTTTCAAATTTCCAGATGATGAAAAAATAGTAAAGCACACATTATTTCTTGATTAAGATGTCAAATATAGTTATTTACTTGCATTCCTGGACAGAAAAAAAATAGTTTTAGTGGTTGAATGTTTATGCTTGATTGATTTCTGAGTTGGCTCAAATTTGGGTATGAAAAGATTCAAGATTTCTTTATTGTCATTCCAACACACATTAAGACATGAGGTCAGAACGAAATTGGTGAATTCAGTTCTAATAAATGTGTTAAGCACTGGATGTACTGATCTCAACTGTCATGGTTGCCTTGGCGTTTTTGTGAAAGTTAATGTTTGTGGCAGAGTAGTTGTTTTTTTAAAATCAGATGTTTGCTTCTGTTTGGCAAACTGCCTTTTAAAGGTTTCATTAATAATGAAGAGTAATGCAGAGGGGATAGAGTCTGTTTTTACAGAGACACCATTAATCTTTGACTGAAGGACACATTGAGATGCAAGAAGCCCCTTAACAGCCTCTGGATCTGACAAATCAATACTGCCCATGTGGCACTGGAGTAAGCAGGAGTGACATGGCTGCTGCCAAGAAACATTACTTCCTCCCTTTCCAACCACTAATTTAGGGAAAGTCACTGACCGTCACGTATGACCGTTAAATTGCCCTCACTGACCTGATCTTTTATTTATTATTCCACTGCTGCCGCTGTTGTGGGAATGGAAGACTCCCACATAAAATTTAGTTTTTATTGTGTAATGAAGGTGAGAGAACAATTCTCAGGAGGCTGGAAGAGAGAGACGCATGAAACTTGACAATCTGTTACCAGAATAGAGACCCACCGGTATCATATTTTTAATATACAACTTTAAGACTGAAGAGAGGCGCAGGAGAATTTCATACTCAAATAAATTCCAGTGGGATAGTTCAGGTTTTTGATAACATGGCTGCCAGCAGGGACACAAGGAAAACAAGGTTTTAGCAAAAGAGATTTGCCTAAATAAATCTACACATGCTGCAATATATTGAGAATATTAAACAACTGACGTTTTTTAACCACTCACTGCACCAAAGTCTATTGTGTAATCAACAGTTTTGGTAAATCAGCAGTGTTATTTAATAGGAAAACACAATTATTTGTCTGAACGTGTTATGTTTCTCCTAAAATCCGAGAATAACAAATTAATTATGTAACTTAACATTTACATACAGTACATTTACAGAACTATATATGATTTTATTCCTAATTTAACAGCTTCAGAGTCATTTGGTGCTTTTCCATATACAGTCCCAGCATGACTCGGCTCGGCTTGACTCTACTCAGTTTGCTTATCCATTACAAGACCCTCCTCAACATAGTCAAGCGGACTCAACTGCTGTGACTTGTAGTCGTGACTTGTACAGTAGTTCTTTTCAGTTTATTTAGTTCTTCCTGCATGACCGGAGCACAGACTCTGTCTGACACAGTCACTGAACTGTGGCGGAAGGGATTGTAATGCAGCTTGCTAAATTCACCAAACTCTTTTTATAAATGTCCTTGCTAAATGTTAGAGATCAATGTTTCCAGGATTTTGAAGTCTTTTTAACTGATCTGATCAGTGGCCGGCAGTCTGTCTACGTATCGGCTCAGTTCACTTGCAACCTCGCCAGAGCAGGTACTAAAAAAGGACCAGGTATCAGACTATCACCAACGGAAAAGCAAAAAAAATAAAAAAACATATTCATTTAGTGAACTGTAGGCGTCTGGACATTCACCGACATGGTGTCATTGAAGTTATTGTTTATTTTCTTCTATTCAATATGAAAACATTTCCCTCATGGTGTTAAATTGTATCAAGGTTCCATGCTCCTTGGTATCAGAATCAAGACAGAAATTCTAGTATTTGTGACAACCCTAAATTATTGGTGCAGAGTTGGAGGGAAAGCACTAGAGCCACCACGCTCAAGTCCTGTAAGGAAAAGAAGAAAGCTGTTGCAGAAAGCACTGTAGAGCGAGAGCTCGGAGTAAAGGTGCAACAGGAACAGGTGACATTTATGAAGGTCATAAAGCTTGTTTCCTGCAACACAGAAAACAGCAGCACAGCAGTTTGCACAGAGAAGGTGGAGGCGGTCACACGGGGGCCCACAGTGGCTGACTGACCAACCAGACACAGCGACAAAAAGGTCAGCAGGCCTTAGAGGAGCAGCTAACAAGAACAAGACAATGGTAATAAATGCAAGTAATAGTAGCAGAAACTAAATAAAGGCCATTGGAGTTGATGAATCTAGAAAACAGTCTGCTGAATATAATAATGATAATAATGATAATAATGAGGAAAGGGATTAGAAAGAGAAGAATAGCATGATCATGGGGTATATAGTATATGAGCTGATAATGATAAGCAGCTTCTTATGCCACATTTTCATGATAATCATATTATAGTGTATACACTCACTGGCCACTTTATTAGGTGCACAGGACACCAAATAAAGAGACAGGAGAGACATGTGGTGTTTTTTGTTTTTTGTTTTGCTGCTGCAGCCCGGTTCAACATGTTCAGAGATGATCTTCTTTCACAGTTGGTTATCTGAGTTGCATTTCTATCATTTAAAATGGTCTATCCCCACAGTTCTCAAACTGTGGTACATGTACCACCAGTGGTATTAATTTCACTATAGCAGTGTGTGAAGTATATGTGAGGAAGAGGAGGATGATGAGCGAGCAAATTATCTTTGCTGCTGCTGTGAAAAGTCTGTAGATGACTTTTCTTGGAATATTTACACCACTGGATTTTAATGTTGGTGATAATGGTGTTAATAATGAGCTCATTATTTTTCTCAGGTGGTACTTTGTATACAAACTTTGAGAACCACTGGACATCAACAAGGCATGTTTTCTGAAGAGAACTGCCGCTCGCTATTGTTTTGCATTTTTTCTGAACAATCTTTGTAAACCCTGAAGATAGCAGATCAACATTTTCAAGAATACCCAGCCTGTCTGGCACCAACAACTATGCCATATTTAAAGTCACTTAAATCACCATTCTCTCTCATTCTGATGCTCAGTTTGAAGTTCAGCAGGTCATCTTAACCATGTTTTCGTCCCTAAATGCAGTGAGTTGCTGATTAGATATCTGTATTCAGAAGCTATTCAACAAGGGTACCCGACAAGGGGTGAAAAGTCTCCTTGGTAAAATCTCAGTAACACTTATTAAAACATTTATTTTAATACTATGGGATTAAAATTCAAATATTTAACACAACATTGTGTCAGAAAAAGCTTCAGTCTTTTAGGGAATGAGTCAATATTCCTGGTAATCTGGTAATTATTATAATGTGAAGCATAAAACCACATGTCAAACGTTGTTTGTAGGATAATTCGCTGCATCTGTGAACTGCAGGTAGAGAACGTGTCAGCTGCTTTAGAGGAGGCAGAGGGTGAGAGTGGACTGCCAATGAGTGCACAGTTACTTTCCAGCTCTTTTCGCTCCGTTTCTCCCTTTCACTCGAGCAGAATTTATGAGGCCATTACAAGTGTACATGCAGCGTCAACAGTGCCCAGCTAATATCTTTATCCAACGCTGTGCAGGGGTCGTCTGTCAGACGACACATGTGCTGCCCAGGAGACAAAGTAGCCTTGCAGCACATGGATCAGCTCTGCACCCATGAGAACACTAATTACATTTATCAGCATCTCAAACACATTCACTGGCTTCTGTAGTCAGAAGCTAATACTGAACTTATTACAAGCTCATTCTTGTTATGAACAAATCTGTTGATTGAGAACGGAAACAATTTTAAATCAATGCAATGCACCTTTCTAGTCATGGTCATTATAAAGAAATAACATACACCTGTGAACATAATAAAGTGGCCGGTGAGTGTACATCAACCAGCAACAGTAAAATTACATTCACTGAAGTATTGTACAAAGGTAAACATTTGAGGTAGTTGATTTATAAATACTTTCTGCTGAATTTCAGAGGGAAAGTCTAGACTTTCTACTCCATTCAGTCGATTTATAGCATTACCTTTCATCGTGAGTCAGTTGTAAAATATTTAATCACAGGTTCCCAGACATTGTGGCTTGTGATTTCTTTTATGAAAAGCCAAGTGTTGAGATCACATTTCTACTGTCTATGACTCACATCCACCTTAAAGAAATTCCCTCCACAAGCTTCTCAAGCGGTTTCATAAATGTAACTGGTATGTAGAGGCAAAACTTTCTAATAAACAAAATCTAAAGTCTGTAGCAGGGAGGGGGGGAGTGTCAGCAGGCAAGTTTTTAGCACAGTGACCTACCAAAGAAGAAGAAAACAATGCTACAGCTCCCTCATACACGTCTGGTTCAAGCGGCTCACATCAACTCCCGGTTGAAGAATCACAGAATGGACTTTTTGCAACCAGTGGAGTCGCCCCCTGCTGGCTATTCAGTATGTTGCTACTTCCAGGTTGTCTTCATATAGCAAACTGGAGGATTATGTCCACTTTTTATATATGGTCTCTGGTTTTCAGTAGGTGCTGCATCACAATGAAGGCTCTGTAATAATAACATACCACATCTGCATCATTTGATACTCACGACTACAGAGATTTTCTCAGGTGTTAGTTACAACAAAAATTGGAGCAATCCTCAAGTTGTGGGTTGAACAGAAGCCAAACCTGGTCATTAGAGACTCTGCAGGCTCTTTGTCCCTCTTTCACTCGTCCATCTGCTGCTGGGGAGAGAGTGCAGCAGACCTGCCATCAGCTCACTGCCACCAGTCTGTTTTACATGTGGCTGTTTGACACAACACAGCAGGACCAACATTAGGGCCCAGAGTGGCAAGGGCTGCTCAGGAGCTGTGGCAGCATTAGCTCTCATTACACACACACCAGCTCATTACAACTCACCGTGGGGTGATGGTCCCCATCTGAAGCACATTGTTTCACAGTGTGGAGGTACTGATGCACACCAGTGGACCATCCCATTCACTGAGGGACCATTAAAGGAGCAGCAAAACAGGGCTCTTGTTGAACAGTGTGGAATGTTGAGGCGATGAGGTGTTGTAATGGTCTGCACTGTGGACACTCGTTTGAAAGTTTGTGGTCAAATCAGTGTGTGTGTATTTTAGTGACTACCTTATGTTAAGTGTGGGTTTTCAGTGACATTTTGACCCATTTTAATGGATTTTTATTGGTACCAGAATGAGTTTTTCAAGTTGTGGTTCAGTGTTTGAAACAGCAGAAACTGCAGCAGTAAAAGTACTAATAGCTCTAAAATCACTTTTCTCATTGTATCTCAGCTTTTCCCCATTATATTATTTAAGCCAAGATAAGAACAGCTGTCTGTCTCAGGTGGTACTGTAAAGAGGGTAAAATGCATTTAGAGGAATAAACCTGCTTATGTATTAGGAAGGAAATGTAATAATCTCTGATGAATGTCAGATTTTTCCATGTATGTCTCTTTTGGTTTGGCTGGAACTAAAAGAAAAAATTCCCTCCCTGTTGTTTCATGAACTTAAATTCATCTCAAGGTTACTTTACTACTTATCTTAGCAGCTTTTCCTCAGTGTTGTTCTGCACTGCAAATTCCTCTTCTTCTTCTTTGGGATTCTCCCTTTAGGGGTTACCACAGTGGATTATCTGCCCTTTCTCTTGTGTTCTCCTCTGTTACACCAACTGTCCTCATGTCCTCCTTCACAACATCAATAAACCTTCTCTGTGGTCTTCCTCTTTTTCTTTTCCTGCCCCAGCAGCTCCATCTTCAACATCCATTGTCCAATATAATCATTATCCCTCCTCTGCATGTGAACAAACATCTCAACCTTGACTCTCTTCCTTTATTTCCAAACCGTTCAATCTCAGTTGTCCCTGATCCTGTCCATCCTGGTCACTCCCAGAAAAAATCTTGGCATCTTCAGCTCTACCACACTCATGAAAATGATTTTAGTATCATTCAAAATGTTTGAGTCAATCTCATAATCTGACTTTCTACTCACACTAATGGCAACAACAGCATCGTTTATTATTGCTTTCCTACTGTTTTGTAAAATTCTCACATTGCCATAATGTTGACACCTTATTGTCTCTGGACCATGACAACTGCTAATCTGTAACAGTAGATTAAACATGACAACGGCCATATTTATTCTACTGTTATATATCCATGACAACTGCTAATCTGTAACAGTAGATTAAACATGACAACGGCCATATTTATTCTACTGTCATATATCCATGACAACTGCTAATCTGTAACAGTAGATTAAACATGACAACGACCATATTTATTCTAATCTGTAACAGTAGATTAAACATGACAACGGCCATATTTATTCTACTGTCATATATCCATGACAACATCTGTAACAGTAGATTAAACATGACAACGACCATATTTATTCTACTGTCATATGTCCATGACAACTGCTAATCTGTAACAGTAGATTAAACATGACAACAGCCATATTTATTCTACTGTTATATATCCATGACAATAGCTAATCTGTACCAGTAGATGAAACATGACAACGGCCATATTTATTCTATTGTTATATATCCATGACAACTGTTAATCTGTAACAGTAGATTAAACATGACAACGGCCATATTTATTCTACTGTTACATATCCATGACAACTGCTAATCTGTAACAGTAGATTAAACATGACAACGGCCATATTTATTCTACTGTTAAATATCCATGACCATAAATGTGTGATCATCTGCATGGGACATTCAAAATGCATAGTGTGTAGTGTATCAGCTGTATGAATGTGTGAGATAGAACCTGACGTGAAAATTGCAGTGTGTATATTATCATTATCCGACATCCCATTCAATTAATTTTCTAAATTTATTTGTTGTCTCAATATGTTGGATTTTACTGATCGAGTCTTAAAGACCTATTATCTTTAATGACCCCATTATCTTTATACCCTTCAGTTGCTTTTATGTTAATGTTGGTAATTTAAAGGAGAGGAAACTTAAAACCAATCATAAAGCCTTTAAATCCTGGTTCTTGAGTTTCTAATTCTGTCTCTATAGCTGCTCCAGTCTCTGAAATCTCAAAGATTCATACAGCTCAGTGAACTCATAGTTGTACCACCTACCCAGGGTTTGACAATTTATGGGTTTGATTCCCACTCCCAGTCATTGAAACTCTGCACCATAAAGCCACATCAAGGAATCCAAACCTCAAGCAAAGAGACTTTAGGATGTTACAGACAAGAAAGAGTCAGGTGCATAAGGCCTCACATAAAATGTTACAAAACCAAGAAAGAATGTGAAGTCTTCTGAATTTTAAGGCACTAAATTAAACTTCAGGTATTTAATCTGAATAACATCACTGTGGCATCAGAAGATGTGTTAAATTATTAAATGGTTTATACATTGAATACTTTATATTGAACATACTGAATATGTATGTAGTGTATGATTCTTGTGATGTTTAATTTGAAATCTGATGATATCAGTGATGTCAACTTTAGTCTAACTTATGGTGAAATAGCTGTCCATTGCGGGATAACATTGCTGCTGTTGGATCCCTACCCTCCTCCCTATATAATGACTAGATTACAGTGCAGGGATGTCGGGACATGAGATCTTGTCGTATGGAGCTGGAGAGGACCGCCTCTACTGTGGCTACAGACTGGATAAAGTGTTGCGGGATATTTAAAAAAAAGTTCCCTTAGAATTACTGTCATGGCCCTGAGAATGAAGGCATTTTTAGACATAACTCCAAGTAATGTCCAGAGGTCCAGACATTTTCCAGAGTTTGACTTACGCATATGATGAAGTCATGCACATACGTATGTTGTAATTTAATAAAGTACGTTGTAAATTTCATGTATCTGTAGTTTACTTTGTCATTCATATTTCTAGCAACTATCTTCATTACTAACAAATAAAATCAGAAGAAGAAGAAATGGTCTGTATTTATATAGAGCTTTTCTAGTCTGCACTAGTTTCGCCATTCACACACCCATCTATGTGCAGCACATTTTCTATCACACATTTTCATACCCATTCACACACAGCCAGCAGGAGTTAAGTGTCTCGCCCAAGGACACGTCGGCATTTATATAGAAAAGTGGAGCCTAGAATCAAACCCACAACCTTCCAGTTAAAAGATGACTCAGTCTCCTCACTTTTTTGTAATACTTGCTTTTGATACTTAAGTACATTAAATACTGTCATACAGTCATATACTTATTGTAAAAGGTGACTTCAACTTCTACCAAAGTCATTTTCTTATAATGACTTTATAAAGTAATTAGTATAATTTCTATACTTTTACTCAAGTATCCCTTTAGGTACTTCATACAAGACTGTTATCTGGGTGGGGGTGGGGATGCACCTGGCTCGGGCTTATAGGTCATTCATTCATCCCATTCACTCTCTGTGGAGGTTTTCCTGCTGTGTTTTCACGTGAGCTATTCTAGTCTAGATCTATTAATCAATGCATGGAATATCTCGCTGTCAGTTATTTGTGTAACTGTTCTCGTGACAGGCAACTTATGACTTGCAGGTGTTGGTATGACACTGCACTACTTAGTAAAATGTAGCCATCACGATAGGCTGTATGTTGTCATTGATGAGGATCGATACAAGTATCAGACAAGTCAGCACACAGACTGTATGTTACATACAGTAACTGCAGCAAAGAATCTGCAGGTTTATGGGGGGATTTAAAAGGATCTTACCATGTGTGAAGTTTTCCTTTGATGGCAGCTTATTGTCCTGGCCATTCCTTGTTTGCCTGCAGTACAATAAAGACATCAGTGATTACCTGTTCAGGTCTAGAGAACATGAGATAAAATCCTTGACTCATAAACTTATCATAAAGGCCCCATTAGCCCGTGTGCTACAGTAGCTTTAGCTGCACCTACAAAACTGTCATCACTTTTTACCAAGTACATTATATATATACACAGTACCAGTGTCAGTCTGAACAACACGTACATAACTGCTGGTTAATATTTTTGCACCAACAACTCAAAAATCATAATATATTAGATTTGTAGGTAATTTATCATCTGTCAGAAAAACAGAAGGTTGCCATTTTCATCGACCACAGCAAGAACAAACTGCTACATCTGGAGATTCAGAGATCATTTCTCAAGTGGAGCTTCCTCCTGAGAGAAAGGCGGACCCAACCTGTCTCTGAGACACACATTCCTCTACCTGCCACAGTTTAGACTGCATTAGATTAGACGCATCAATGTGGTGAGTCAGCAAGACAAATTAAGTCGAGAATTTGAACTGAATGGATAGTGAATATGATAGGAGAGTGTGTAGGTTGTTTTACTCTAAATCTTTTCTTTTCTCATGTTCATTTCCAGAATTGTTTCAGTAGTTTATATGAATATGATAACTGCAAAGTAAAGCTTTAAAAGGATTGTCTAACATTTGAGTTTAAAGACATGATGTAAAGAACAAGTAACTACTATCTTTCAGTCATTTATTTACATTTCTTCTTTTGGTTTCCCCATTTAGAAATATGTATGCATTCCACTGAGTGGAGTAGCTCAGTGGTTAAGACCGGTAGCCTGTGTGCGAAAGACATCATGGTGGCAATGGTCACAAGTTTGACTCCATCCCTGGCTGATTGGGATAAAAGTGTCTGCTAAATGACCTGTAATGTAATATTAAAGACCAACATGAACACACATAGTAAGTGTACGATATAGTTCATTATTTTATGAATTCACTGCATCTCCTAGTTTAAAGTTATCTATAGTTAAAGTATCTGTAATTGTAGGTATTCACGTTCTACAGATGATAATGATTGTTTTGGTGGTGGTTTTAAATGTGTTTGTATGTTTTATGTTGCAAAACAAATTGCCTCTCAGAGTAAATTGAAGGTTTTCTGAGTCTGCATCAAAGGGTATTTTTAAATCCTCTAACTGACTTTCACTCTGTGAGGTCCTGATGCTGTATCTCCATCATCTGCATCGTCTCCATAGGCAACAAATTTACTTTTAGGTTGAGCATTTGCGGTTAAAATGTAAATAACACATAGTGCACACTCACATTTACCAGGAGAGAGGGTGGCGTTGGGATCCAGTGCTGGAGTTGTCCATCTGGACTGGACTTGATGGTGTAGGAACAAAAAGGGGAAAGAAACTCAGTTTTAGGGTCAACAGTCCACAACACCAGGAAGAGAGCAACCTCTCCATCCAGTAAATTTACAGGGTGACACTCAATGGGGGAAACTTTTCTCCTACTCGACAGGAAACAAGAGACAGAAAATATGATAAGGTGACCCGGTCTTTGATATGTGGTAATGGTGCATTTCCAGTTCGTATTAATCAAAATACTGGAACTGAACTCCAATGGTTCCTGTGGACAAGGACACAGCCAGAGGTTGGAGTCAATCTCCATTAAAAATTCACACTAATGTCATCTAATGGTAGAAATTGTGCTCTTTGTAATTTAGCAGCATCACACTGATATGCATTATGTGGGAAACAATGCAAGATTAAAACTTAAACTGTTAAATCAGCTTCCACTGTAATAAATCCCGTCTCCTCATTATACAGTGGTACTTTAGGAGATGACATTGTGGTAATAAACTACCTGGGAAGCTGGGTTTAGGGCATGTGGCCAAAAATAAATGCATTTCCCTTTAGCATGATCTCACTAAAATTATGAACAATGTTTTAATTTAAAATGACAGTTTAGCACCCCTGTTCTGGAAATGATACTGTTGGAGACTCACCACTGACCCTGTTTCTAAGGCTTTCTCCTCATGTAGGTGGACAGAGGGAGGAGATGTTGCAGAACACCAGCAGGTGTTCATTCAGGCAGCAGGGAGCGGCAGTAAACTGGTTCACTCGTTGGTTCACATCAGGTTACTGGTAGCTTAAATATCAGCAGCACATCACACTGACACTTACTTCACAGAAAAGGACATTTATAAAACTCAACAAAACGACGCAATCACACCTTCTTTCTACTTTCTACAAGCTGTTATGACACAGTGTGAGGAATTATACGGCAGACATTTTCAGCATTTATTACAAAATAACCTAAAACGTAAAGAAAAACATTAAAATTATTTGAATGAATGACATTCAATTTAAGATTTAGCATAAACATCTCTAGTTCCAGCTTCTCAACTGTACTGTGAAGCTGCTGCTTTACCGTATTAAGTCATATTAACTAGACTCTGGAAAACTGATGTACATTTTCAGACTATTTCCAGAGACAAAATAATAAATTATTTTATGCAGAAAAATAATCAATATAGTGTACAACCAAAGATTACAGCACCATCTGGTGGATGTTTTCATACTGCAGATTAGAGTCGAGGCTTTGCCATCATACACATTGGTACACAAATGCTTCCTGGGGAGTAAAATTTCTATTTCTTCGATTTGAAACAACCCTTGAAACTAAAACAGTTTACACAATGAAAAAAAAGGTGAGAACAAAAATCCTCTTAAATAACTGATATTTATTAAATTCAAAAATCCTAAGAGCAGACATTGGACCTCACTTAAGATCTAGATGTATCAGTGCTTCTCACGTGGCATATGGGTGTGAGTGTCTTAAAGAGAATTTTTGGTGTCATCTTGTACATGATGATTTGACAAACCTGACAGTCCAGACATGTTTTAATTGAACTTCCATCAGAGGAGGATAAACATCTTTGTTCAATTCAAGGATCACAGCGTCTTCATGTGAATAAAATAAGTATAGACATGACAGAATAAATGAAATCAATTTATGCATCTATAGCAAATTAAATATTCTGGTTGTGACATCATGGTTTGTCAGATTGATAGATTTTACTATTTTTACTGACATATTTTATTCCTACAAATATCTTTTGGGAAAATACAGGTCACTGAGCAGTTATCATCCACTTGGACTTAGTTTTAGGCTGTAATGTTCTCTACACAATAACAATATGTTCCTGCATGAAGCCCTATGTTCTGTTTCTGGGATTTCCTCTAAAGCTGTATTTATCAACTAATATCGATCCACTACTAAGTGAACATAATATTTTAGAGGTCAAGTAGAGTTCCTGTAGAAGGACAGCATGGCATCCAGACTCTGAGAAGGTTCTGGGGGAGGCTGCTGGGCCTGGCTGTCACATGTTTGCTCCGAGGGCTGCTGAGACTGAGGCTGAGACTGAGGCTGAGACTGAGACTGAGACTGAGACTGAGGATGAGGATGAGGATGAGGCTGAGGCTGAGGATGATACTGGAAATACTGCGGTGGATACTGGGGCAGATACTGAGGAGGGTACTGGGGTGGATACTGTGGAGGATAGTGAGGTGGACCATACTGAGGAGGGTATGGAGGAAGGAATGGGGGATAAAATGGAGGAAGTGGAGGATACTGGGTATTGAAAGGCGGAGCAGACACAGCAGCTGAAGTGACTGGAGTATTTGAGGGTGGTGGCTGCACTGAGATCTGTGGTGGCTGCACTGAGATCTGTGGTGGCTGCACTGAGATCTGTGGTGGCTGCACTGAGATCTGCGACTGTGAAGTAGTTTGATGATTTTGTTCAGATTCTGTTTGAGATGAAGGAGAAGCTGGAGCCTTAGGTTGTGGCTCCTCTTTGTGCTCAGGTATTTCCTCTGGGCCTTTTGTCCACTTGTTGGACAGTCTGGGCTTTTTCTCCTGAGTTTCGTTCTTCTGTGGTATTTGTTTTCTCCCACCGGTGAAATAAGCAGAGGGAGGTGCAAATTCACAATCTCGCTCATCCCGACGCCGACTTTTCCATTCACTGAACATGAACTCTGAAAGAACAAAAAGAAAAAGTGCCGGGAAAAAAGTTAAGATTCTATACATGTGCAAGTACAGTAACCACATTTCTAAAAATCCCTGTCAGAGAGAGAGTGTGTGTGTGTGTGCATGCGTGCATGTGACGCACAGAGATGTTAAACAATGCGTTTTGTACTTAAATGTACTTCAATATTTTTGTCTTACTTCATCAATAGGCCTAGGGACAACATATGTTAAATTAGCCAATCGCTGTAATCTGGCATATTTACATATTGATGATCAGTAATGTACATGATATTCTTACTCAAATAAATACAGTTTTCAGATGAAGGATGCATTGCCAACACAGGTCTACATAATTTCAATTCCATAAGAACAAATTGTGTTTTTACAGTTACAGATTTTAGAGATGTTTCAGATGACAGTGTGCCAGTGTGTGTAGGGGCACAACTGAGAGGGGGGGGCAAGTCTTAGGGTGAACCATTAGCAAAATAAAGTGATTAAAATTGCACCAAACAATTGGCCGAAACAAAACATCACCCAATTCTAAACATAATTCCATATTCTTTATATTTCAAATAAATATCTAAGCACAGATACAAAGTGAAAGACAAAAAGTGTCGATTAAGACACAAACAGCAAATAATAATGGTGATGACAAATAAGGTGAGAAAAGAGAAAAAAACATCCAAGTTTTCATCCAAACAAAGTTTTTAACTAAATAATGCGAGATAAGTGCTCTAAACCACTACAGATGAAGAGCGGGTAACAAGATGAAATGTTTGTTTGAATCATGATGTACTATAATAAATGTCCTCATTGCCTCCACACAGATCTGATTTCATCTACCATAAATATTTATTATATTACACTGAAAAAGTAGCACAACAGAAATCAATCAGAGGATAAACGCTAATAGCCTCAAATATTTATGTTACTTTTTAGTGCCGACTAAAATCTTGCTACAGCTTTTTATCAATAGTTCCATCCAATGTGAACTTCAACTTCCTATAAAAACAGGCCTTTTCACAGGGGACATTTTGACTTTTTGCAGAAGAAAAAGTGCTAAAGCTAAAATGTCTCTTCATTAGTATTTTACTAAACTAAACATAATTTATACACCTCTTAAATTGTCAGAAAAATAATAGAAATCACACAAAAAATTAAATTTTTGCAGACAACACATTTACATACAACACTAGGATGTGAGGAGACTGACTTGTCATTTATAATAATAGCTACATAATGAGGTTTACCTTTGCCTCTGTCCCACTCTCTGACATGAGGAACTCCTGGTTTAGTGTCCCTTCTCTCCTGGATCTCCACTTCTACCCTCTTCACGATACTGACCTCTGGATTTTCCTCTGGTAGTGGAGGCGGTGGTCCGATTAATTCACTTTCCTCTTCCTCTTCTGGAACAAACAATTCACAGCAATTTGTTATGATCACCTAAAAGTATACAGGCCGACTTGATAAACATACAGTTTAATTTTCATGTTGTCAAACAGGGTGGATTCTGACCTTTGTTTTCGCCCGCCCTCTCTTCATCTTCGGTTTCACCTGGCTTGGTCTTCATCTTCCTCTGCCTCACCTTGGCCAGCCGGGCCTGCAGGATGGCCTGCCTCTTCTCCTTCAGTCGTTCTCTTTTACTGCGCTGATCTGTTGTCTAACGAACAGGAGAAATGCTAGAGAATCAAAAATTAGCCTCCTTCTCACTAGATTTATAACATTTTCCTGAGGGTTTAACTGTCTTGACCACTGGTGTCAGGTCTTCTTTAATGGCACGTGATGCAAATTTTGTAAATCATGTTCCCATTTAGAGGAAAATGGATGATAAAGCAAAGCAAATATGAATGGACACCAGCATGATTGACAGCCAGTATCATCCAATAAGTGCCTGGTTGTGCCTGGTTGTATTTCCAGTTTTGAAAACTCACTGGTCAAATCAAGGCTTCAAAACGGGAGTTCAGAAGCTTAAAAGGTGACATCATGACCTGTTGCAGACCTGTTTACTACAAAAATCTGATTTGACATTGGTGGCCAAGTACTTCAATGTTATTTTAAGGCACGTTATTAAGATAATATTATGTGCCTCTTTTACTTTGCCCGTTTGGACCACAACCAGTCCTGTAAAGGCAGCTGTTTGCTCCAAAGTGGAAAAAGGGACAATAGGGACAAAAAGGGCAGCATACTTTGTCAAGACCTGATGAAATCATATATGATGGAAATATGTTTGCTGTTTTCTTGATGATTTAACCATTATAAAAAAGGCATTTTAATCCATTCCATCTTTCGGCAGCTCACCTGATCTCTGAGCATGTCCAGAGTTTCTCTCTGTTTTCTGCGCTGATCTGCATCCTGAGAAAAGGCAAAGTAGCCCACACCAAGCTCACGAGCCTCTGACAAGAACAAACATAGTGTTTTATGTTTCCATAGCAGACAATCAAAAACTTTTTTTATTATTCAGTATTCAGTATTCAGTATTCAAATTCATGCAGTAAAGTTATGGAAATGCTTTGATAGTTACCTTGGCCTCTTATATCCTCATAGTGGACCGGTCCAATCGGCCTCTTCATAGCCTCCTCCTCTTCCCTCTCCCACTCCTGCCTCTGCAGATCCCGACGCATGTCTTCAGAGAGTAAAGTCTTCTCAGATGAGGCTTTTCTACATGGAATATTATTAATATTTTACATTATTAATATCAATACCATATCCATACAAGAGTTGTAGTTTCCAGCAGGATACCACTCTTAAAAGATAAATGTGTTTAATGTATTTAATGTATTTACCCTTTCAGGTCTTGATCCATTTTCATAAAATCAGGCAAGTCTTTTTTCATGCACCTTCGAGATCGACCCAAAGCATCAACATAGTCCACCCTACAGAGAAATAGCAGAGGAGGAAAAAGAGTTTAGTGAGAGTAGGTGTGGGCCGCTTACCGGTTTCAAGGTATACCACGGTATGAAAAAGTCACGGTTTCAAAACCACTAAAATTTTCCATCATACCGTTACTGCGTTATGAGCGTATTTGTTTTTTTTTAATGTGACGTGACGTCTCGTCTCGTCAGAGACAAAGTAGAGGTCCCTCACGCCGTGTGCAGCTGCAGCGCAGTGCCCCGTACCTGGTTGCTGAGAGTGACAAACAGGCAGCATGACGGCTGAAGGAGGCGAGCCCCCTGAACATTTCCCCCCGTCTAAAAGGACCAAGTCGGCCATATAGGAGTACTTCGGCTATCGTAAAAAGCCAGACGGCCATGGCTTGGAGGAAGAGGGTCACCCGACGTGCAAAACATGTTTGAGGACAGTGGCAGCCCGAGGAGGCAATACTTCAAACATGATAGCGCATCTACAGGAGCGCCACCCATTGCTGTATGCGAAATTCAAGGTAAAGTTAAGGTTGTCTGAAATGAACAAGCGTATAAGCATCTGACATTGGTGAAATGAGCTTGTTACTGAAGCAGATGGTAGATATCTTATCTTTTCTTTATCTCTATGATAGTAACTTCTTCTTCTTTTTTTTACTGAGGCAGATATGGTAACTAGCATATACATATTTTCAAATATCCATGTTCTATATATTGTTTAAAAATAAAAGACTGTTCAAAGGAAAAGTTTTCCTTTTTTTTGTTTTTAAATACAGACATTCAAAATACACATTTTAGAGCTGTAATCATAATACCGTGGAGAAATTATGAGATCTCGGTGGTGATGTGGACATGGATTGAGTTTCAGGATTAAAAAAAATAAACCAAAACTGAATTGTTACCCTTGAATTAGGTAAGTATATCAACACTGTGGGAAACCGTCATCTTTATAGCTTCATCTAGTATTTGTACTATTATCATAATAAAAAATAACCTGTAGCCTTCTATTTGAATTTAAAATATGATTGAGAGATTTTTGTCCATAAGATTGACATACCCAGTACTGTATAGTCACACAATACAACCAAAACAGTGAAAATGAACTGATCAGATATTACCATTCCTCATTTGGGTGTTGGGGAGCAGGTACGGGTGTTGAGTTGTCACATTCTTTATCTCCATCTCTCTCCATTTCCTTATATGCTTCTGTGTGTTTCTTTTTGTCAATAATCTTCTGTGTGAAATCCACCAGGAACAGACTCTCTGTCTCTTCATCTGACACAGTACAATACAAGTTAGTACGAGAACAACATTCACTATATCAAAAACCAGGAGGGTGTGATTTAAATGTCACAAACCGGGAAAATCTCCTTTTGTCATCTGCTCATAGAGTTTTGCCTTCTCCTCCAACTTGCGTCTGTTGTGAAAGCAAGGATTTGGAGAGTATCTTATGATCATGTTGTCAGAAAACACTCTCTCCAGGTAATTTCTTATTTGGGTCTGGACATTCCTTGATTTGAGGGACATCAGCTATGTTTACACTACTTAATAGGTGTCCTGTGTACCTTAATAAAGTGTAGGGTTAGTGTTAAACCACCCACACAATCTCCAGAGTTGCGCACAAGTCTGACATGGCTTATACATTATGTGTTGAACTCACTTTGATGCATCAAGACTTTTCTGCTCCTCAACCAGCTGCTCTGTATCTTTCTCGGCCCTTGATGAAACACCGGGGTTTTGTTTAGTCCACACATTAGGTTTCTACACAGGAAAACCAGGACAAGACATGCATTAGGGCTCTCCACCTGTACAGTAAACATAAAAAATTACATCAGAGGAAAAATATTGCATACTATACCTTTACTTTGGATTTTGATTTTGATCCACCACCAGCATTTTCTTGCCCAAGCTTCTCTTGTTTGAATTGTTCCTGCTTCCTGTACAACTCAGCTTTAAGGTCCACTAACTGTAAGACAACAGACATTATTCAGTCAGAGTATCCATTGCAATTTTTCTCCCAAATATTGCAAACTGATTTACAGTATACACTTTTTTTTATAGTCAAACTTCAGACCAATATACAGTAGAGCATTGCTACATGATATCATCAACTTTTTACCTAGATATTACCTCATGGAGCTACACCTAAGGATTATTGTCATCACCAAATTGGTCAATTATTTTTTTCAAATAACTAATTTGTTTTTGGTCCATTCACAGATCAGTGTGTCCGCAAATACGCAATGAAAATCCCTATATACGATCATCAGTGAACACGTTTACAGGCTTAATTTAAGACCATGAAAACCAAACGATTTTTATTTTAAAATGATTATGTACTTCCAAACATACGTATGGTGTTCAATGTATGCCATTAAACCCTCCTATATGTTACTCACTTGACTTTAAACCACTCTAAATTCTAAGGCACGATAAAGAACTTCGGGATAATGCTTTCGATTGTGTAGAAATATATGTACAATAATAAAATATTGAGTGTTCATTTTGACAAAGTATAAACCAACAACTGTGACACTACTCTGCGTATGTGCTAGTAGTTTAGCCATTCAGCTATCGTTAGTTATTTTAGCTAAACGTCACACAACCACACAGGACAGCTATAAATATATGTCAAGGTAGGTAACTTGCCGACGAAGCCGTCACGTCAAAGTGTTTCTTCTTTTTATCCATGTTTATTTATCTTTTCACCGCCTTCGTCTCCAGAACACACCAGTGTTCGCTACAGTTCAACTGGACTTCTTCGTTGGTGTTTCTCATATCTTTGTGGAATGTTTTTCCTTCTCCTTCCTGTCTCGCTTTACTGGCAGAACAACCTACAGGTGCATACTGCCCCCTACTGTCTAGGGGTCAATTGCTCTGCCTGTATGCTCTTCAGAATGATGGGTGACATAGATTTGTTTTACACTTCACGATTTTAAGCTGAAAAATTGCCATGAAAACTATCTTTAGTTCACCTTTTTTGCGATTTCACTTCATTTTACTGTTTATTTTATATTTATTTTGACATTATTTTTTACTTTAATGTTAGTAATATGAGACATTATTGTGATTATTGTCAGTTTGAAAAGCACTATATAGATTAAGATATATTAATATATTTACTGTTATCCTAAACAATGACAAATGTAATCCCTGAATGGTTGTTGCAAAGTGTATGATGTCCTTTGGAGATCATTATCTCAGAACATTTACATTTTACATTTAAGCATTTAGCAGACGCTTTTATCCAAAGCAATTGTAGACTGGATTTGAACTTCTACTGTAAAGCTGACCTGGTTTCAGTCATGTGATTGTTCTAATTTCTGGGTCAAACACAGAACAAGGTGAGGACAGCGAGTGAAAATCACAACAAATCATGCATGAAACTTTGCATGTACAGTAAGTTTGTTTTTTTCTCTTCTAGAACGTTGTGTGTTGCTGCAGGAGTTAGTTCAAAGTCTGCTGAGAAACTGTGACATAAGGTACCTTACACCAAATCTCTCTGCTCAATTTATACAAAAATGCAGGTTCACCCTGAGCATATAAAGTCCAATAATTTGACTCTTTAATATTATTTATAAATGTTGTCTCTCTTATGGTACCAGAGTGACTGTTAAACAATCAGACATGTAGTCATCATACAGTACTCATCTCTAGAACTGAAACAATTAATCGATGAATCGATTATTAATCTATTACTAAATTAATTGACAACTATAATCGATTAATCGGTTTGAAGCTTTTTTCATGATTAAAACAAGATTTCTGATCTTTTAAGCTTCTTAAATGTCAATATTTTCTAAATTTCTTTGCTCTGGATAACAAAGAAATGTCTTGGTTTGTGGACAAAACAAGACATTTGAGAACATTGTCATTTCCAGGTTTGACGAACACAATCAACATTTTTTAAGATTTTCTGACATTTATGGACCAAACGATTAATCGAGAAAATAATCAACAGATTAATCGATTATGAAAATAATAGATTATGAAAATAATAGATTAAAGAAGTTAGTTGCAGCTCTACTCGTCTCATTGTGAAACAGTTACTCAAGACTGCTGCCATGGGGGCAGCCTGTGACCAAGTGGAAAGGGAACTTGACTTGTCGCCGGTTCAAATCCCCACCCGGCCAAAAAGGGCTGGGGTACCCCTGAGCAAGGTACCCAACCCCCAATGCTCCCTGGGCGCCACTCAGTGTGGCAGCCCACTGCTCCTAATTCAAGGATGGGTCAAATGCAGAGGTATACTTTCCCTAAGGGGATTAATAAAAACTAACTTTTTAAAAAGACTGCTGCCATCATTAAATTTGTAAGACATGACTGAAGTTAAGATCATTCAAACGTAAAATGTAAAATAAAACCATATGGGTTTTTTTTAAAGCCTCCAACCACAAGTGGAGATGGTTGCAAGTCACATGACCATATAATGGAGCTTTACCAGAATGAAATAAGATTGAATATGAACTAAAAGCTTTATCACATATTGTTTATGCAGCATATAGATTGAGTTGAAGTCATTTGCCATGTCAGCAGATGGCAACCTGTATTTGCCTGTATAATTTAGTGTTATACAGAAAGTGTGCCTGTAAAAATGAAGCATGCTTTGTCTCTGTCTTGTCACTGACAAGTTCTAAAAGACTAACGGGTCAAGATTATAGGTGAAATGAAGGAGTTGGGAGGGAGAATGAGGACCAGGTATCCTTGAAACATAAAAATGATACAGCAAGGTTGAAAATGTTATCACTTCAAAGAAAGTTCTCTTTAAAAAGAAATCCCTAACTGACCTCTAAACCTAATCAGCTGACCATTTTCAATTGCAAACTAATATATATAATATTGTTCTGTTCCTGTGGTGAACATTGAATTACAAACTTCCTGTTCAAACCATTAACATGGTGTGTTCGGTAGTTCAGGACAGGATCTAGACCTCCTGGCAAAGAGGCTTCCATTTCCAACCCTTCAAAAGGAGAAATGCATTTTAAAGCGTCCCTCTTGTTAAAATTAATATTCCAAAGCCATTTATTCATCTAGCACAAGTATATCCACGGATGGCATCCTCCGACCGAAATCATATTGCAAATAAAAAGCACTCAAGGCATTAAATTAATGGACACAGCCTCTTCCTCTCTCCAAGTGTCAGCTTTGCTCAGGGCATGTTTATTTCATTATGCTAGACACTAAATTGTACATTTTTTTTATGTTCTTTCATCAGCACTAGTATTATTGAGTGAATAAATAAGTCATAATGAATAAACAGGCAGGAGTAAAGGCCTTTATTATGTCTTATGTTGTATCCAATCAAATGAAATTACAGTGTGAAGATACAGCAAACATACAATACGTCAACACGGCAAAGTAACACAGCAAGAACAAAAACATCTTGGAAATTATTTGCAAATAAGAACAATGTCAGAATATAATAAAACAATGAATAATTATAATACTATGTCACACATTTTCACTGTTTTTTTTGCCTTCTGTTAGGTGAAAGATCAGTTTGCTTATTTTTGTGGTTCTTTCCAACCAAGACAGCTCCTCCATTCTCTAACATCTCAACATATGGAGAATTTCATTATTCTAAAACAAAAAGACGCATAAAAAGTTTACGCATCACAAAGCAGCTGATTTACTTTCTCACCATCTGTGAGGATCAGACTCCGTAGAGTTGTGTGGTGTTCTGTCGGAGAGTGGCTAGGACTGTGGGCACGTCTTCTCCCTTCAACAGGCTCAGCTCCTGCACAGTGTGGATGCCCAATCCAGGATGTGAGAACTTGCAGACGGTTTTACTCACCTGTTAAGAGTGAGACACAGCTTTGAATTAGGGATGGGAACGACACAGCATTTTGAGAGTCGATTGTCGAAGGCCACGTGTCAAATTTTTGTCGAATTGTCTGCCTCTTTTTAATAACAGCAGCAACCTGTAGAAAATATTCAACACTGTACTACTTCATTTTAGGCTCAAAAACATGGCTGTAATGTCCAATATTGACCATCAAAGCAGTGATAATAAAAATGAGAGACTTTGGCAAATTAATTCAACATCCTTCTTAAAAAGTAGAGCTGTAATGTCATCCACACCCGCTGCTAAATATCAATAATCCACCCGCCATCCCCCAGAAGCAATGTTTATTTCAACAATTAATACCCACACCCGATCATCACTCATTGTAGTAGCAGTCTGCTAAACATATGGAACACAGCATCTGCACAGATCATCCAAGTCAACTAATTTCTGCCTGATGAAAAATAATGTTTTGAGAATGTTCACATTTCAGATCTAGTCAATATGTTAAACAAGGTATTATTTATTTATTTCAACCACGACCTACCTGCAATTCATCCAAATATTGTTTTTTTGGTGAACTTATCTTATCATTTCAGCCTAGTTTTTGTTCAAGAACACAAGCATGGCCCCGTGTTTGGGAAGAAGGCAAGTGCGGAGTCTATTCACTATTAATCCCATGGCAGAGAAAACTTTCTCCACTGGCACGGATGTGGCAGGGATGCAGAGGTAGGCTTTCGCTAGACAGCTAAGGTGTTTGAACCTGAGCGTCCACCAGAGTGCAGGATCTTGACTGGGTGAGACGCCATCTTCATTTGTGTTGCACTTTATGATGTTTATTTGAATACACAATGCAACAACTTGAAAGACAAAATGCAATGCAATATACAAATACACATAAAAATCCCACATGCCCCCGTCCCTGACAACTCTCTTCTTTTTTTGTCGAGGTGAGCATGTGTCGATTGTCGGCCGTTTTGTCGGAAAAATATTCCCATAATTAAAGGTGACATCGAATGCTTGTATCACACATATGTTAGTTATGGAGGTCTACTTACATATATAAACTTGTTTTCATGGTTAAAATCCTCCTAATCGCTGCAAACGAGCTGATCAATATATCTCCTCACTGACGCTCTCGTCAGCCGCGCTGTTTCAGACCAAAATCGCACCCCCAGAACGTGGACTGTGTTGTGATTGGCCAGCCAACGAGAGCTTTCCCACTGTCCTGTGATTGGCCAGGTACCTGGAAGTGACGTCATTGGTAGGCCCGCTCTCAGATACACAGCTCCCCCTCTGGCACGGTGGATGCTCTGCATCTCAGCAGCTACAACGAGAGTAGTTCTTCTTCTTCTGCGGTTGAATGTACGCAACCGGATATGCCCGGACTAGTGCCCACACCAGGAGGCGCTACGGTGGTGAGAGGAGTGGTGAGGATATCTGATGACGACATCAAATTACGGAAGTGCCGATCCGCTTCGCAGAGACCAGGAAAACAATAAAACCCTATTTTCTCAGGAGTGGCTGAACTGTTTGTTCTGAAACTTTAGGGTTTCATAAACGAGGTAATGACGCAGATACACACACAAAGGCAGCGTTAATTGGTCTATGTGGCCTTTAAATGTACACAACTGGGAGTGTTTACAAACAAACAGGACCTTCCCTTCTTTAGTCTGTCCCAAAGCAGTAGATTTATGTAAAGTTCAAGCTCCTGAGCCAAGCCAGCGCTCCTCTTTTCTTCACTATAGGCTATACCCAGGTATTTCTTTTCTTCGTTAAGTAGAATGACTGAGCACTAGCTCATCACTAGATGCTCCCTTAGAGGTCATTTTCTTCCTAGTTCTTATAATTGAATTTCGATGTACAGTATCACATTGCACATATTCAAGCCTATTATCCTCATTTCAAATTCTCTTTAATGTATAATACTTAAAACTTATATTCAGAAATATTCACACTATGCGTCCCACAGAGTCTGTGCTGCATGATTTTAGTTATGTTGTGTGTCAAGCCATGCTGAAGAAGATTTTCTGTTAAGTTTGGTTTCAATTACAATTACTCAATTATTGAAATGTACCTGTCTTGGCAGGAAATAAGGTGCATCTGTCTCCACCACAATGCGCTTAAGAGGGATCTGGCGGACAGCATCTCGGGCTTCTTTGGCACTGGAGTACGTGATCAAGGCTGTGAAGCCAACATACATGTTGGGGAACTCCGTCAGGAAGGGCTCAATCACTGGATAACTGTTTGTGAAGCAGTGTCTGGAACCCGTACAAGTAAACAAGACAGAAAATTTGCAGATTGATAAAAATATGTAATATGCTGCAAAAAATACCAATATGATAACTAAAACAAAATGTGATTTTCTGAAATTCATAGGGATTATTATGCATTTGAACTGAGCAAAATAGAAGCATCCTCAGCATTTCTTCATGTTAACTAAGAAAGCAAGTAAAATTATTTTCCCACAAACACACACACACCTGTGAATTTTGTAATCCCAGGGAACACACTTCTTCATGATAGCCAATAGGTCATCGTCCGCGTCCCTACAGTGAATCACCAGAGGTTTCTGCATGGCCACAGCCAGACGCAGCTGACGCTCAAACACCTTCTCAGAGAAGCAGAGAAACACAACAGATGCCACAACATTTATTACTATTTTACATTATTACTGCATTCAACACAATGGAGTGCAGGTCAGACAATAGCAACGGGATAGTATATGCATATGAAGGTCAAGACAAACTGTGCATCTCCACTACAAAAAAATACCTACTTAACTAGTCATCACTGCACGGCTGAGCGAAACTGGGGTGACTTTGTTTTATATGCGACACACACACGAGTGACTAGACTAGACTAGACTTTACACCAGACTCCTGTAGTTGTTGGAGATTAACCCACGTTTTTAGGATTGTTAAGTAGTTTCAGCTGTAGAAAGTGCTGCAGCGATAACAGGCTTAATCAGCATTGTGTGAAGTCATTTGACAATGGTTTGAATGTAATAGACATTTGTTTATATCTAAATGTTAAAAACTGCAGCTTTAATTTTGACCATATCAAATAAGTACATACCTCTTTTTGTGTGGAAACATTTGTTGAGTTTTTATGTGAGTAATCCAGACCCATTTCACCAAATGCTACAGCTTTTGGGTGCCGCATGGCCTTCAGTATGTTGCCTTCATGAGCACTCGAGTACTCCTTGGCAAAGTGGGGGTGGCACCCAAATGCTCCCCATACCATGTCTTCAGTCAGTAAACCTTCCCACAGGTCCTGTTTCACCATGACCCCTGGATTGCAGAAGTTGGTAATACAGCCCTCAAACTCAGAGGGAAAGCTGCTCTTATACAGCCTTCGAAAACTGCCGAATGTCCCTCGGAAGCGAAGTTTTCCATACAGCATGTCTATGTGGCAGTGTGTGTCTATGAAACCAACACCAGTGTTCAGGTATGGGTCATTGGTCTTTGTATGCTCTGCCCCCAGGGAAAATCTCCTCTTTGGAGTGCCACGAGTAAAAGTGTAGGGAGGGTGGTGGATGTTAAAGCCAACATCTGACTGCCTGCGTGTAGATGTTGATTTAGGGTTTGATACTTGTCTGTGTGAGTTGATTGGCAGTGCAAATTGATCCAATGAACAGAACCTAGAGTATGAGGAGCTGCTGTTTTTAGTCTCAACCCCAGCTGCCTCTGGAGGGTCAGTGTATGGCGTTTGGGGCTGCTTGGGTGAGACAGAAACTGTGCTCTGTGGAGGCATGAAAGGCATCTCCAGGTCTTCAACAGGTACATGGATGGAAGCATTGGATCCATTAGTAGCCAGAATGTTGGAAGAGGAAGTAGTACATCTCTTGATACTCAATGATGGACTCGGGAGGGATGAGTCATCATTTCCTTGATCAAAAGACCCAACCTGAGAGGTTGTCTCAACAAACAAAGTGTCCTGAGAAACATATCTCCTGAGTGAATTCTCTCCTTTTCGCAGAATGCGCTGAAAAAACAAAAACACATTAGAATAATAATTACATGCAAAACTAATGTAGTGCATGGATAACTATACTATAGTTGAACTGGCTCCGACCACTACAGTTTTAAAGGATGGCTAATACAAATATTACAACCTTGAGTGTCTGCTGATATCAATATCAGTCCAATATGGTTGTTTTACATATTTTAGATGAACAAGTTGTTAATTACACACCTGTGCGGATGCCAAAGCCATTTCAAAACACATTGCTCTAAATCTGTATATGCTGCTCCACATTTACAGGCCACAACATTGATCAGTTACACTTGTGGTTATTGTGTCGAAAAAGGGCTATTTAAGCTATAGAGCCCAAAAATATAACAAAGTCCAGGTTTTTCATTTCAAAACATTTACTGAAAAACTTTCTACAAATACAAAAGTAGAAAGTCAAATATTTAGAAACTTCCAAATTATTGGACATCTCCTCTAAAATGTAAACTATATGATGTTTCTTAACTTACCCAACCACATGTTTGTGGATCAGAGCTGTTACCAGGTGTTTCTGTATCCTTACAGAACTGAAGGGGGGACTTTTCATCTTCCTGGATAGTTCCGAGATCTTTGGATTTATGTTCAGTTTTGATTGGGGAGCAGTCATTATTCATGACAGGTCTGTCTTCGGTCTTGACAGGTGAAGATAAAAGTGGCAAAGACAGGCTGTCGGTGTCATTCCTGGGGACTGTACCACCAAGTGCAGCAATCACTGCCATCCTGTAAATAGCCTTTGATCCTTCTTCAGGTGTCCTCTCTTTCTTTTTGAGGATGAATGAATGAGATTGAGGTGGTGATGTTTGCTGACTCTCTGTAGATTCCAGATGCTTGGGTGAGTCGTCTATTGGCGTTTCCTGATATTCATGGGGGAACAGAAGGGATCAAGTGGTTACAATAACTGAATGCATTGCACAAGACACACGTACATTAATTCAAGCGACATCTGTATGTCTGTCAGGAGTCAAAGTCATCAAATGCAAAAGTCCATTGATGACTCTGAACAAAGTAAAGGTCGAGTTGAGAGAGAAAAAGTTGCACTTGTTTAAGACAATAGACAAGAGTCAGCTTTTCAGTATAGATTTACCTTTGAAGTTCTGAATAGCTCATTATTTCTTCTGGAAAGCTTCCTCAGCTTAACTGTGCCTGTAGAGGGCAAGTATTTGCCAAGAACCTCTGCTTTTCTCTTAGGTGTGTCCAGAGTTAGTGCTCCAAAGCCCTCGGGTCCTTGAGAGTCATTGAGGAGTGAAGTGTCCGAATCTTCATCTGGCGATGTACTCGAGCGTGAGGGTGTGTCTGCACCTGCCTTACTCATCTGAAGATGTGTGGGTGAGGTGACAACACTTCGTAGCCACTTCAACGACATCTTCTTTTTGCTGCTGGCCATGTTTAAGAACTTGATAACGTTTAAACTGAAAAAGATTGAATGAGACATCTATAAAAGCATCATTGTTACAAAACTTAAGCTAAAAATGCAGCATTCACAAAATAAGTTCTTTGACATTTATAAAGATTCTGAGAACAAAAAATATTAAAACCATTTTAAAAAGTAATCAGCCAGTGCACATTCAAGAAATTGAAGACAGTTGTATTCTTCTACAAGGCCAAAATTGCAATTTGAAACAAAACAATCAACTCCAATCAGTAAAATTCATCACGTTTAACTATTATGCAGTGAATATTGAAACAGAGCTTTAATAATAACACATTATATTTGAAGCACCTAACAAGACACTTTACATAATTGGCATTGAATACAGAGTAAAGTTTAAAAAACACGTACACAGTTTATTTTCAATTTTGGTGTATCAGTAAATGTTATTTTATTATTTAATTTAATTAATTCAATTAAAAAAAAAATATTAATTGTGATTTAAAACTACTATATACTGTATATTGCCTTGCTTATGGTATTCCATCATAATGGAATATGCATCTTATCACCAGATTTTTACCACTTAAATGTTCTTAATACTTTTATTTATTTATTTAATTTTACACTTTTACTTATTACTCTTGTTCAAGTACAAAAATGATATTCAAATCTAAAATCAAGTTGTTTAACTAAGTATATTCATAGTGTTGTGATAACCATTAGTTTTTAAAAAGTACACTGGACGTAGAAAACGGGAAGAAACACGGGCAGGGGTGTGGTGGTTAGCCACAAGGTCGTTAGCATAGCACATCCACATTAGCCAATGAACTGCTAACATTCGTTTTTTTAATTGAACCGCCAGTAAATATTGAAGCTAGCCGAGATGAGACTGCATATTAGTGATTTTAAAAGACACTTTAGACACATTTATCTTACGTTTCTCCAAATTAATACAACTAATGATGAAGAGTAGTTTCGTTACCGTTTCAGGTGCCGCAGAAATGTCCTAAAGCGCGAGTTGGTCGCACAAAGTGTTACTTAATTGGACGACTTCGCCCGTGAACGTCACTCGTTTCCTGCTAATAAACATACAGTTTCTACAGTTAAACATACAGTGCTGTTCGCCTTGCCTACGTGTTCAAACAGCTAACCCTGAGTCAATCCTGTGCGTAGCTAATTGAACGGTAACAGCAACGGCAGGTGGCGATGTTGCGCATTGTCTGCGTGTGCATGTTCAGCAAGAGTCGAGAAGAAGAGTAGATTTTTACACATTCTAAATCATAAACGTGTGAAATTTAATTGGACGTTTTATATAAAATGTGTTCAATATATGAGTGAAAATCGACACTGGTGCTCTCTTATACTCTCAGTCATTTGGAAAGATGTATTTTTATTTCTAAGCTCCACTGTAAAGAGTTAGTTGTATGTGACCTCATTGTACCTGCATAATGACTTAAAACCTCGAAATAACTGCTTTCAATACGTCTATCATCCTCTCACATTAATCTGAGCTCATATATTTGTTTGTTTAAACATTATGATTGTACATTACAAACAACAGGTTTAACAAATCCAGAGAGTAACCCTAAACTCTGAGTTGATGTTGAACCGCAACATAGGAAACGCTGACCTTTTGGTTTTTAACATCTAATTTGAGTACATTTAGTAAACCTTCATTATGTTACATCCTGAGTTATCAGAACTTGGTTTTCTTGGTTTGGTTGTGTCTGAACCAGTGTGATCCAACCCAATGCTGCTTTAAATGGATTACATAAACCTGGAGTGTAGAAAAAAGGATTCACAAATCCAGATCTTAATCCAAATTAAACATTGCTGCTTTATTGAACTGGTATAGAACTGGCCCATATGTATTTAAATGGACTGCACAGTCTGTGATGTGGACAATTCTGCAACACCAACATTAAAAGAAACAACTTTCCCCTGAAAGGAAACGAATAATAAAATGATTCCTGTGCACATATAATGTCAACTTCTTATATTAAAATCAAACTGTGTTAATTACTGTGGGAAAATGCCATTTCAGGTCAAAGTGGTGGGTCAGAGAGTATATCTACCAATTGTATAGCTATGGCTCTGTTATACTGTATATCCTTTATTATAATAACTTCAGGACACAGAGTGAAAATGTTCAGTCATTTAAAAAAAAAGTTATCCAAAAGTCACTAAATCAACTGAATATGGACTTTTGAATATAGATTTCCTTAAGACATCTCATGGATGAGAAGTTGTCGAGGATAAGGAAAATAAGAAGGGGCTGTATGCTTTAAAATCCTGCATATAAGAAACATTTTATTGGAAGTATCACATTTACATGATGATAATGTAAAATCGAAAATTCACTTCATGTGATGAAAGATATTGGTGAAAAAAATTGTTTGTAGTGAAGGATGAGTGGAAATTATATTGAATGTGACCTTTGTAATACGACCCTGAATCGAGGATTATGTACATATGGGTTACAAAGCATGTGGTTGCCATGGTAATGGGGGGAGGGCAGTCAAGAAAGCAGTAGTTTAAAATGGACAGATAAGGAGTTGCTATTCCTATTTTACTACTTGCTAGCACAAGTCAATGATGAAATATGAGGCCATTCTCTGGATATTAATTTAAACCTATTTTACTGAAGCAATCTTTGTTGGTTTATATCCATAGCTGCTACACAGTCAGCTGGAGCACATGTGGAGAAAGCCACCATACCATCTGAGTTGCAGATGGTATAAATAGATAAATGTGGTTTACAAAATTTTCCTGTGATCCATTTTGCCAGTAAATTGAGGATATTTACCCAGGAGACTTTGTGGCTTTTGTACAAGATCACCATGTTCCTGGATTATGTTTCTCTTTAACAAGAAAAGAGGGAAGTGCATGGCCTAGCACTTTTCTCTGACTGTCTCTGACTTTTATACTTGTGTATTTTACAATAATCATTCAGGTGTGCACTTTGCCCAGCATCCATTTATATTACAGAATATAATCCTGTCTGAATTAGGGATGGGAATCAATATAGTAATTTACTGGACCAGATATTGGACAGATAAAAATGTCAAATCCGATACAATCCAAAAATCTTTTATATCGCATGATTCACTATATACAGACTGTCTGGAGATCTGCTGTTAACAGCTGTGGCTGATTGCAGCTGCTCATTTAGGTGTTGCATCAGGACAGGCATCTGGATGTAGGCAGTTGGGAGCTAGATGTGTCTCCTCACACTCACATTAAATAAGTTACCACTATGAATTGTATCTGTGTAAAACCAGTAAACGATTTAAAAAGGAGAACTGAGCCAGTGCCACTGGGGGATCAAAGATCCTCAAAAAAAATCTAAAAGTCCACTTGCTACCGATTCAGTGAGTTTTAGATTACTTTAACCTGGATGAATGAGAGTCTACACACATTTCCATGCAGGGTTAAATGAATCTTAGTGACTTTTGTCAGACTCAGTAATCCCAGAGAGGCTTTGAAGGCACCAAGGCTGTATTTCTTAACTGCAAAGTGGGGAGAAAAAATGCATTAGTATTATAAGGGACTGAAAATAAGTCTCTCTAAAATTATATTTTATACTCATAAATATTAGGGTTACACGGTGGTTTAGTGGTTAGCACTCTCGCCTTGCAGTGAGAAGACCCGGGTTCGAATCCCGGTTGGAACAAAGGCCTTTCTGCATGGAGTTTGCATGTTCTCCCCGTGTGTGTGTGGGTTCTCTCCGGGTTCTCCGGCTTCCTCCCACAGTCCAAAAACATGCAATGTGGGGATTAGGTAAATTGGACACTCTAAATTGACCGTAGGAGTGAGTGTGAGAGTGAATGGTTGTTTGTCTCTATCTGTGTGTGGCCCTGCGATGGACTGGCAAACTGTCCAGGGTGTACCCTGCCTATCGCCGATGTAGCTGAGATTGGCACAGCACCCCCCGCGACCCTCTGGTGGAGGATAAAGCGGTTAGATGATGACTGATGACTGACTCATAAATATTAAGTGCTGAAATTCCTTGAACAGAATATAGAAGGTGATGATCAGGTGTATCGGTGAAGCAGATATTGATTATGACATTCAAACTCAAAGTAAGCATATTTACACTATAAAACTCAAAAGGTATGTCCTGTTGCTCACAACAATTTTTCAAAATCAGACATGATTATACAATAATTATAATCACTATCAAAAGAAAGATAGTATAGATCTCATTCCTCTTACCCATGTGCACTTGAATGTCACATATTCACCAATACATGTACTGTAAGTACTTATTTTAATGTGAAGGTAACATTTTTTCTGGACCACTGACAATTTGAGCACTTCTTCTCTACGACCCACTAGCAGAACCCCATCCTGGTACGGTCATTGAACACATTCCTGTACTCTGACATGTTTTGAGGAGACTTTTCGTTTTGTTGGAAGCCTGCAGGTGAACCTACATACAAACATACCTGTACATTTATACTCAAGCAATCATTGAAAGGTGACCCACACCTACTATGATATCAAGTTACAAACAGAGAGAGACAATACAGGAGTTAAAGCAATATCAACATAGCCATATATTAAATTAGATTTCTTTTAATCATTATTTTACAAATAGGACAACCCAAATATGACCCAAAAAGACCCAAAATATGGCATTCAAATAGATTAAAGTTATATGAAAGAGTAATTTAGGGGGTTTCAGATCTTTTTTTTCTAAAATGTCAGAGAGCAGGTAGTGCACTCCATTTACGGGTGTTCTATGTATTATATCCCGAGTCAGCGATCGCAAAACTACAATGAATATAACAAATTAATAGTGAACCAGAAAGGAAGCAAAAAGTAAAAACTTGTTAATGTGGGACCTACTGTAGATTTGCACCGAGGAGGGAATATGAACAGTGACAGCAGTTTTATCCCGAGTCAGAGGAGCTAACAGGACACTGGCAGGTGGCTTTTCAGCACTTTGATGTGATTCATAACCTAAAGGACACATGATAAAAGAATATCCAATCCAACTTTATTTGTTAAGCACAAACCTGTGTCCTTATAGGGCAACAGGGAGTGATGCAAGATAATCCGGTACCTAGGTGAGAATAACTGTGCATATCATCACAAGAGTATCACTTTGCTGTTGTTCTGTTAACTGTCAGTAATGACTTGGTAACTCTGACTCTTCTAACCATTATTTTCATTTTGCTCCAGTGATCTTTATGGAGATGCGGGTACATCACTGGGTGACTCTCTGTCATGCTGTGAAACAATGCAAGGATCCTGAATATTAGTTACATCATTCACTAATCACTTCACCTGGAAGACTGGAGCATGTATGTGTGTGTGTACGAGAGAGAGAAGCACTCTAGTTCATCTGCTTGTACAAAGTTCAATGTAACACTGAGTTTTATGGTGATTTCTCCATGATGGCATAATTACAAATAATTATACTCATTTTTAAAAATGTGCTGCTTTATTGGATGTTACTAAAATGAATCAGTGATCACTTTCAAATATTGTTGACCACACAGTGAGATACAAAATTACATAGTCACTATAATAGTAAAATAGAAATACATTTCCACAAAAACATACAAATGATTTTACAACAGTTTTCAGACCAGCAGATAGATAATTTTGCTCACTGTTGCATATAGTTCATATTCACAAAAATACTCTTTAACATGTTTCCACCATTAAGATGTATATTTTCATTTATACCCCATTAAAAACATATTTGTGACACAGTAGCAAGGTGCTCAATTGTGATTTCTGAAAGCTCTGCAGAAGAATACATGTAATTCTAAAGAGGCAAAACAAAAACATGAGCTCCTTGATCACTGTTTCACAGCCTGGCAATGTATTTACTTTCTCCCCTCAAAAGGAAATGATCTGCAATATAGCCTGGATAACAAAGTAAGGTGTTTTTTGAGAGGAAGACAATAAGACTTCTGCATATTAAAATGCAAAAAACACAAAAATGTGTAATGACAGTGGGACTGTCAGTCAAACCCAGTTCGTCCACAGTGACACAGTCCTAGATAGCAGTCAAATCAGGAAATGTCTCTGTGGGAGGATTAGTTGAGTGGAGGTATTTAATCGCATATGCGTTTCTGGAATTCCCATTTAATGTACATGTTTTCTTTAAAAATATCTACTGATTCCAAGACACAAATATCGTTATAATTTCCATCCGTTGCAAATCTTTGCATGTAGCATGAGAACATGCATGTCTTTGACAAAATGAAGTTGAGAGTAACAGATCTCAAGTTAAATGTTTCCAGTTTCTTTAGTGGGCTTGTGGGAATAAACATAGAAATCATCAGATAACATTTTTTAGAGGAAAAACAATGCTAATCCAAAGAGAATATGCCGTCATTAATTTAGTTCAGTGTAAAACTTTTTCGAAGGGTTTATCTGTAGAAGTTGAATACACTTCCCATGATTATGTTTGTGTATAATCACTTTAAAATAAAAAAAATTGTTAGATTTTATTAGCCTTAGAATAATCTTTTTTTTTTTTTTTAAATGTTCCAGGACCAATTCACTCAAATTCAAGGACCGAATGCACTGACACAGCCTAAGTTGGGAGGGAAACTTATAAAAGCCGCTTTGTCCATGGCTTCAACTTTTAATGATTTGCAGCACACTCTGCATCTGGACATATGATTGTCCTTGGGAATTTGGGGAAGTAAGTCTTTGTAATAATTTTCTTTGGTGAGACAGAGATCTTGGAATTTGCATTTCCCATTTTCCCATTGCATTGTTTACTCTCTCTTGCTTAACGTTACTCACTCTCTATTCTGCAATCTCATGTCACTGGTGGAGAGAGAGGACAGTGTCCACAACACGACTAGTAATTGTGACTCTACGTGTGTTCTGCGTAGGCCTAGTCTACGTACATCCAGAAATGCAGGGCGCATGAAACAGTAGGTGATGTCGTAATAAACAAGGGCACATCGGCGGCGGGAGACATTTAACTAAATAGCAACTTGATTTCTTTATTGCACAAAATTCAAGCATTTTTGTCTATTTAAGGTGATTTTCTTTCAAAGGTTAGGGTTAGGGTTATGAAATGTTGTTTTTTCAAATTCTCAAACTTTCAAGGATTTCAAGGATCCATGTTGGGAACCATGAACAAAGGCCAGCATATTGTGCCAACATGTTTCTACAGCAGAGTGTGCATTTGCATTTTAAAGCAGAAGCTTACTAAGAAAACAAGAAATAACAACATCCTGTGTGGTATGTGGAGACGACCCCTGGGAGAGGAAGGGGGTAAGCAGGGGAGCGCTCAGTTTGGTACAAACTGCAGTCTCATCGCAACCTGTCACAAACTCTTATATCTACCAGACCTTTGAAGGAGAAGCTACAGATTTATGAGTCATGATGAGTGATATTTGCTTAAAGCAGTAAATGAAAGTGGCGAACAGCAGATCTAACCAAGTCAGACTTGAAACAATTATAAGATCTCTAAAATCGTCAAGGCAACAGCTGATGTCTTATCTGAGAACTACTCTTATATTTTTTCTTTTTATTCTTGCCTTACTGATGTGCAAAATAGATCTCCTGATCTCTAATAACTGTTCAGTTTCATGTCTCATTCCTCCTGGCCTTGGATCCTCTCCAGCAGATGCTGCTCTAATCGCTGGTTCATGCGACGAAGATCTTTCTGTATACTGGGATGATCTTCCAGCTCTTCATGGAGACACCGCGCAATCTCCAACCTTCTGTAGTCTTCTGGCCGCACAAGACGCCGAATGACCTGAAGGGAACAGTCCTTGAGGCTGTATACTGTACAAGAGAATACATGTTTACAATATGTTAAGATTAGACAAAATAACAAGTAAAGTGATACCAATGTAAAGGGGACAATGGAAAACAATGGATAGCGGTAATTCAAATACAATTATTCCGTAAAAATATGACAGGGATAATAATATAAATAATTAAGTCCCTTTCGAGTATAGTCTCACACCCTCATAATTTTTCATACTGCACTGTAGACACTGTAGGTTACTATGACACATGACTCGCTGCGTTTTGTGCACATAATGATCCAGTTCATTCACACTGATTATTTGAGCTATATACAAAAACATAAATAACAAATTTACAAACGTGTAAAAAAGCAGTAATTTAACCTAAAATATTAATACTGTAACTTCTGAATTAATCTGATGGCTAAACATTGTATTCTAACGAGTAAAGCTATAGAAAATCTAAATATTGTTACAGAAGGATTACTGACATCAGGTTGCCATGTTTTTAAAAGAGATTCCTGGAGATTCTCTTCTATATTAACTTCCACAAGAGTTGTTCTCCATGCTGTTTGCTTTTGTGCAGAATTTTTTGTTCCGTTTATGCATTTGTCCCTTTAAACTATCAGCCTAGATAATAATCACAGCACTGTAATGAGTGGAAATCTGTGTAATCCCATCTTACATGGTAGAGTGACATGAGCAAAAGTAGCATGTCCGCCCTCTGCTGGTAAAGGAAGGAACAGGTCTTTGGTGTTCACTTTTAGGAGCTCATCACTCTCTACATCTCTGAACATCCAAGGATGATCTGGAAGAAGATGCAAGTAAATCAGTTTTGAAAGATATCATTCAATAAAAAACAGGTAAAACTTAACTGAAGAAAACAAAAGTCTGTGAAAACTTAAAAGTGCAGGATTTATTCACAACATAGAGAACAACATGCATAAATGTCTATGTATAGAACTTGGATGGAGCATCTATTGACGTAGCTTTCTCTGCTGTATGCTCTCCTTGCACCACCGCGAGGAAGCATCAAGTAGCGATGACCAGCGAGTAAAGCTGCCAGAGACTGATTACTTTAGTGCACCTTCATTTGTTCATTAACATATCGATATTTGCCCTGATGTATCAATTATCAAATTGCACAAGGAAGGACAACAATATATGACCAAATCAATATTTTGACCCACACCTAGCTAGGATGTTATACATGCATGTGATACACAAAATTTCATGATATGACATGGCATTGATTTTTTAAAGCCCTGTAACGATATATTGCAAATAATCTTGACAATGCTTTTGTGTTGCATTTAAGCCTCCGACTGCTAGTTGACAACAGGCCTTGAGCCAATTCACTCTCTTCATTCTCTCTTTTCTCCTTCCACTCCTCTTACTAGATAAAATAACTATATCCTGTTTACTGTTCAAAACACCTTGGTTATAGTGACACAATGTTTTTGTTGGGTTGTCTGCTGTTCTGCAGCTGTTGTAGCACTTCTATCCAAGAAAATGGCCAATACAGGGACTTTTACGTACATTAGATTTAAAATGAAGTGCTGTAACTCTTTACAAATGTGAAATGACTGCTGATACCTAGCTACTGTTAACACCACATTGGCCCTAGTTGACCTAGGAATAATTTCCATTTCAACTCTGATATGAAGATGACAGTTATAGGCTTGACTAAATTGTTCAGCAACAATTTTGATAATCGATTCATTGGTCAATAATCGATATGTTTAATAAATACGTTTTCTGATTTTTCAGCTTCTTAGATGTGAATATCAGCTGGTTTCTTTGCTCCATACAACAAAGCAATAATTAAAACGTATTCATTTTTGGTTTGTGGACAAAACAAGACATTTGTGAACATCATCATTTCCGGGTTTGAGTAACGCCTATCAACATATTATGGACCAAACGATTGCTCGATTAATCATGAAAATAACCGTTAGTCGCAGCCCTAGATTCTAAAACCTTCGTCACTGGAAAAGATGCTTTACCTACGTATGTGGTCATTCGCCGTCCCGATCCTGGCTGTAGATCATCGTACGGGTGCGGTTCCCCACGGTAGTTTATCCATAATGGACGCACCACACGGTTCGTGCGGTTACAAAACACAGCATTGACTTCAATTAGGGAGTTCCGGGAGCGAAGCAGGGGAATAGGCTGCTCTCCCTCTAGAGGCATTTGTCGCTAATTAAACCCTAAACAGTGAACGCTGCGAGGTTAGCCTTTAATGTTAGCTAGTAGCTAGCTGACAAAACACCCATAAACGAAGTCTGTCGTCGACCACGGAGACAGTTGGATGAAAAAAAGTGTGACACACAGTCAAATTAGATAGTATTGTGTTAAATAAGAAAGACAATTAGCTTGTTCTTCATAATAAATTCGCCACAGAGAAGCTTACTTACTTCTCAACCGGTTTGTTTACTTTCGGTTTTCCGGTTTGATAGCGTGACGTCAGACGACTCTGTGCTGTGATTGGTTGAGGAATACATGATGAAAATTTGGTCTCAGCGGTGTCCCATTTCGTGCGACACGTGACATAGACAGTGCATGGCATTGAAAAGCCTTTTTAATATTTATTCTCCAAGTTCGATTTCAGTCTGAAATCAACCTTGGCGAATTTTCAGATATCTGCAACTGTAGTTTTGTTAGTAAAAATTATGTTGCAGATATCAGTAGTAAATATCCTGTCTGACCAAGGGCCCATGGACCTGTTTAACCCATAATTAATACATGCTTATTATGATATTTATTATAATAAAATAAAGGGAAATAATTAGAAAGAAAATATATAATTAACATATGCGACACAAACAAAAACGAGAAATGAGAAAACCAAATTCAAATAAACGGTCCGATTTTGTTTTTTTTTTACTACTTTTTTGACTGGTAAAGGACAGGAACTCAGGTGACCCAAAAGTAAAAGCAAACACTTCAAAATAAAAGCAAAGAGGAGAGGAGAGAAACAAATAATAGCCGATTAGATGGATGGATGGTGTATGGATGGGGATGGATGGATGGACGGATGATTAGTGATGTTTACCCTCACTACCAGTCGATGGCAGTATGAGAGTATTTAACTGTATGCCTGGTTTGCTCATAGGCCTTTAATTGTCCAGGTTATTGATAGAGATGTATTGAATGATATTCGTTTCATCTAGTATTTGTTGGTTTATTTGCAACATTTTTAGGCCTGTATACAGCATGTATTGTATCTGTATGTTATCATTTCAGAGCCACCCATACCTCCATGAAGGGAGGAGCATGTGTTGATGCAGCAATAAATTAACTTTTTGGACTAAATAAAGAGGCATTTGGTGTTTTCTTAACAAACACCCTTCAGTTGACCTGGCTTCACTTACCACATAGTTTTTCATCACTGTATCATATCATCATCATCATTCACAGCTCAGCTCAGATGTCCTTCTGGCCTAACACTGCTGTCATCTTCTAAGCATCATAAAATGACAATGTGTTATTTATTTTTGATTTACTGACCATTCCAGACCAGTAGATATTTATGTTCAGATACAGTATGTCAGATTTAGTCATTTTTCAACTGATGTCTATTTATGCTGTCCATAGAGTGAAGGGAGCAAAATATGTTTATTCTTACCAATTTTTCTTATCCACCATGACTCCTTGTAAGTGCTCACACCGGGGTGTAAATACACTTCGTCTTTAGTTTTGAAGATTTAAAAAAATATTCATTGTCAATCAGTGATCAAGCTAAGATTATATCATTATATCATATCAAGTCCAATTTACAGAGGTTAATAGAGGTAATGATACATATGCTGAATACACACACATGGTTACATTATGCAAACTTTCTGATTAGAGGGGATGAATATGAAAAACTAAAATGTGTGGCCTTGTTTTTTTTAAGGTTTGAGTCAATAAAATATGTTAAACACCTCATGACAACCTGAAATGTTGGGTCAGTGTTTTGTCTTAGCTCACGATATATTTGGAGACTTGTTTGCATTCAACTTCCATTGTTTTTAGTTTGCAGTACTCAGATGTAAGAATGCTATTGCACCCTATGCAACAGAACATATTAAATGTGAGCTCAAAGTCCTGATTGACATCGCTATATTTGCTCACTGCTTTATTATTTATTTTAGGCCTGTGTTCTGCAGCCATAGTATGGGGTTAAATTTGTTCCAATAATATTTGTATATGTGCAGAGGGTGATCCACAGGGAACGGTTCGGGCTCTGTTCCTCTTCACCCTGTACACTGCAGACTTCTCCTACTGGTCTCCCTCCCTGTGGAACCGCCTCCAGATCAACGTGGGGAAACTAAGGAACTGATGGTGGATTTCCGCAGGAGACAACACTCTCCTCCAACACCGGTGAACATCCGGGACATGGACATTGAGATGTTAACATCTTACAAATACCTGGGTGTTCACATAAATAAATAAACTGGACTGGTCTGATCATGCTGCTGCACTTTACAGGAAGGGCCAGAGCAGACTCTACCTGTTGAGGAGACTAAGGTCTTTTGGGGTGCAGGGAGAACTCCTTAAGAACTTCTATGACTCGGTAGAGGCATCAGCCATTTTTTATGGAGTGGTCTGCTGGGGCAGTAGTATCATAGCTGCGGACAGGAAGAGGCTGGACAGACTGATTAAAAAAGCCAGCTCTGTCCTTGGATGTCCCCTGTGGAGGTGGTGGGAGAGAGGAGAATGGCTACCAAGCTATCATCTCTGATGGACAATCTCTCCCACCCCCTGCAGGACACCATCACAGCACTAGGCAGCTCCTTCAGTAACAGGCTGAAACATCCTAAATATCTGAAGGAGCGGTTTTGCTGAACGTTCCTCCTGCAGCTGTTAGACTGTACAACAAACACTGCTCGCAGTAGACCACACATAACCAAGCTGTGCAAGTGCAATACACCTTTACATATTTATACTGTAAATTTCAAGTCCATACTGTGTATATCCTGCTGTCTATAATGTACATTCAACATTCTATCTTTAACTAAGTTGTAAAGCCTAAGTGTTAATATCTTTTGTAATTTTCTTTTATGGTAATGCATGTTTATTACTTATTATCTTTATCTTTACTGTCTTGCTGCTGTAACAATGCAAATTTCCCCACTGCGGGACAAATAAAGGACTATCCTATCTTATCTTATGAAGGCAGGCCTCGTTCAGAGTACAAACCACGAACTCAAAAGCTGGAGGCACATTTTTCACTTTGTAATGAAAAAAATCACAGTGCTGACTGAATGTAAGCTCCACCCACTATCATCCTCGCATACAAAGAGGCATTGCAGCACAGATCTTCCCCTGCACGAGCCTCCTCTCCAGAGATCATTCCCATCCTCAACTTCAACACAACAGAACTTTAACCAAGAGCTGAACAAAAAGTATCTATAAAGGTATATAGAAATAAGAAAAAGCATTGGTGACATGTTTATATTCAGTTTATAAGTCAGTTTATACATTTATACAGCCACAATGTAGATTTTCAACATAACTGGACTATGTCGGTGATGCATGTTTGTCTGTCAGTTGGCAGGTTGAACCGCACAATGCATCCTCTGAATGACAGTGGCTGCGTGGATGAGGAGGATGTGGCGAGAGATGAGACTCTGGCCAAAGTGGAAATCGCGCTTCTCAGTGTCATCTTCGTCACCGCCGCTATCCTCAACACATCCGTGCTCACTGTGCTGTGGAAACAGCGCAAACAGATGTCCAGGATGCGCCTCTTCGTCTTTCACCTGTGCATCGCGGACCTGGTGGTCGCTTTCTTCCAGGTTTGTCCGCAGCTCATTTGGGACATCACGGATAGATTTGTTGGACCGGACCTGGTGTGCCGCCTGGTCAAGTACCTGCAAGTTCTGGGCATGTTTTCATCCACTTACATGATCGTGGTGATGACAGTGGACCGACACCAAGCTGTCTGCAACCCAATGGTGAAGTTCCAGCGGGCGCGCACAAGACTGAACATCCCAGTATGCGTCGCCTGGGGGATTTCTCTGCTGGGCAGCCTGCCACAGGTTTTCATCTTCTCACAGGTCGAAGTTGCACACGGTGTGTTAGACTGCTGGGCCACATTTATCCAGCCATGGGGGCTGCAGACTTACATAACCTGGACCACGCTGGTTATTTTCATTTTGCCTGTTATTGCGATTATTGTGTGCCAAGTACGCATCTTCTGCGCCATACACAACAATCTGTATCAGAAGACCAAGCAGGGAGGCAATGCGGGTTTCCCGCTTCCGTCCAGAGCCAGCAGTGTGGCCGGCATGTCCAGAGCCAGGGTCAAGACGATTAAGATGACTGTGTTTATTGTACTGGCTTATATTGTGTGCTGGGCTCCCTTCTTCACTGTCCAGCTTTGGTCCGCCTGGGACCCTCATGCGCCAAAAGAAAGTAAGTCATAATTTTCGTTATTGTGTTTGATACTTTGTTTTATTTTGTGGTTCCTTTTAAAGATGCGCTCTCAACGTGCGTAATTACGCACAGATTAAATGCGCAATTACACACAGATAATTAAATGTCACTTATTTGCAACATTGTGATACTTCGCACGTTTGTCATTCTTCCAGCAGCGACATTCACCATCCTGATGTTGCTGGCCAGTCTGAACAGCTGTGCGAACCCCTGCATTTATCTTCTGTTCAGCGGCCAGTTTCCGAAAAGGCTGGTTTCACTCTTATCTCGACGGTGGTCCAAGGATCCAATTCACGAGGAGGCGACGTTAGTCAGCACATTGTACATGAGCTTAAAAAATGTCTCTGAGTCCAGATGAGGGCGAAACGTTTCTGGAAAATAGAAAAACATGCAAGAGAGATGTTTTTTCGCGCGGGAAGTCGGTGGTGCTTTGTGAAACTGCTCCTGAGCTCTCGCTCTCTGCACTTGGGCGACTGTTTTTGAACAGAAGAAGCGAGGACAGGAATCATGTGTCTCCTGGTTCTCTGACATGTTGAGCAGGATTGACGATGTGTCACTGAAACAGCAACAAAAAGCAAACTCTGGCTGAAATCTGCGCTCCTCATCTTGTCGGATGTTGACGCACAACAAAAGCGCGCCGTGTTCCCCTGGACTTACTGATGCTCTGCAAAATCATCGTGTTGTGAACTTGTTCTGATTTTGACCGTTAAGAATATTCTTCTTAAGCTTGGACTTCAGAAAACCTTCCATACGGAGACAGTGTTGTTGTTTTGTGTCATCATGGCAAAATTGGTATTTTAGTGAAAGAAACATGTCATTAATAACATAATCAGACATACGTGATGCATCACAGAATGATTGTAGTCATGATTTACCTACTTGTCAACCACATACTGGGGTTGACAAGTTACAACAGCTTGTAATCATATACAAGCTTGAATGGGGAGGTGATCTCACATTGTTGGCATTTACACTGTGTTATATACAATATGTGTTTTCCAATCCATAACTGACACATTACAGAAGTAATGATCACAACAACATTTCAAAGACTATTAGTTGTTTGTGATGAACCACTCATGGTTAGTGTGTGAAATCATTTAGATTAATGCTCTTATTACACTGTAACTGTATTTTTCTTTCTTCTTTTTTTAAAAAAACATGTTATTAATTAATTATAAATGGAAATATATTAGCAATATTCAAGCTTGTGAACAGGGTGCAGTCAGGGAACACCTGGTATAATAAATAAATAAATGTGGTCGCCTGTGATTGTGTGGATATGTCAAACAGTGGTTGCTAACAGCTTTAAGATATTGTTTGTGTTACTGGGGCAGCTACAGTTCAGTTGTGTGACTTTCCTGACAGTATTTACAGAGTCCTCCATAATATTTGGAACAAAGACAATTCCTCTTTGATTATGTCCCTCTGCTTCAAATCCAACCGTTCAGACATGAATAAAGTTCACATTTCAGACTTTAATTCAGGTGTATTAATATACAATGTGGTTTCACTGTGTTGAAATTACAACACTTTAATTCATTACAACACTATGGTGTCATTTCAGGGCACCATAGGGTTGAGGACATTTGGCCTCACATATTATTAGTGCAGGGATAAAGTACCTGTAGGTTTGCTTTTAACCTCTCAAACTTTTTTAGGATCTGGTGTGGCCATTGTTGAAAATGAGGACACTGTGCTAATGAAAGTCAATGAAAGACACAATTATGAGGCTGAATGACAAGAATCAAAACCACCAGAGACATTGGATAAAGCTTGGGTTTACCAAATTCAAATATGTGGAATATCATTAAGAAATTACTCATTAATTACAAAGGGACCAATAACGACTTCTACTGCTAATGACAGAATAATCCTCTTATGTCTGTTTCCACATAAACAGAATAAAGACAAAGTAGATAAGAAGCCTGCAGAAATCTGATGAAAAGTCTTGTGGACAGATGAGCTCAAGATTAGCTTGTATCAGAGAGATGGTGAGTCAAAGGAAGTGCATACGATTGGAAACCTGTCACATCCTCTGTGAAACATGGTGGAGGGTTAGCTTTATCTGCTCAAGTTCCCATAAATGCCTCCATTATACTGCACTGCAAGATAATGATTCCAAAAATACTGAAAGGCAATACAAAACACGTTCTTGAATGACCAAGTTAGGAGCTCTTATTTTGTATTCTCATTAGCAGAGCAGCTATTTTCAGTTATTGTCATGTGTAACCTATTTGAGATGCTATGTTTTATGATGACGTACAATTCTTTTGGTTTTACGGAACATATACTGTAATGCAAAATAAAAGAATGCTTGTATTTTGCTTTGCTAGTGTACTGATGTGTATTTTTTGTAATTAAAGGTTTACAGTGAATGGTTGTTTGTCTCTATGTGATGGACTGGTGATCTGTCCAGGGTGTCCCCCATCTTTCACCCTATGTCAGCTGGGAGTGGCTCCAGTAGCCCATGTGACTATGTGGAGGATAAAGCTGTAGAAGATGAGTGAGTGAACGTTTTTACAGTTGATCTGTAAAATACGGTCCAATTGATATTATATTGAGACTTGGTCTCTTTTTGTGTGATCTTGTCTGGGACTTAAATATGCATGTTTCATGTCAGCTGGACTGCATTCACTGCAGAGATCACACCACCCCTGTCCTCCAGAACCTGCACTGCCTTCACATCTCACAATGTGTCCAGTTCAAAGTCCTCCTCCTTAACTCCATAACCAGGCCTGCTCCTACATCCCAGAACTGCTCTATCCCTACACAGCATCACGCAGCCTCCAGTCCTCAGACTCTAAGCTGCTACAGCCACCACACAGGACCAAACATAGAGCTGGAACTCACTTCTCCAACCCATCCGTGACTGTTCTGACCTCTCCACATTCAATTCACCCCTCAAAACTAACATTTTCAAATTACTTATGTTATGTATGTATGTCTATTTCTTTTCAAAATAATTATCTGATTCGTTCTTTTAATGTAACAACTTAGTTTGTGAAAAGCACTATATAAATAAAAAGTTGTGTTTTTAGGTATGATTGCTGCGATTAGGGAATCACATAAGAGTAAATAATCACATCAACCTGGACTTGCACATGCTCTCCACTGGAAATAAAGGAGCCTAATAAGTGCTTGCATCACTTAATCACACACACAGATGTTCACATGGACGGTCACATGTAAAAAACATGTGATAAACCTCTTGTGTGCTGTAAATGAGAATGTTACAGTCCACAGTAAGACTGTATATGGTCTTGACAAAAGTAATTGCACTTCAGAATCATGTGTGTACTGGAGCACCAGCAGCAGATGGAGTGTGCTCAGCTGTGTGTGGTCAGTTCACTTTTCAACTGGCCTTTGTCACAGCAGACATTTTGACATGTTTTAGCAGGAATCCATGGTAGGATGGTGCCTGAATATCTCTCACCTCACCCTTCCCTTTCAAGCATGTAGGAGAATGTTTAGTTTCTCACACGTTCTTCTTTCTTTGAGAGGACACCCTTATCCTAATCTGTACTTTTATACAAATCTATGAAGTTTTGAAGGCCAGCAGCGCCCTCTGCAAACAAACTTATCATTACAACTGCTCCTATAGCCTCTCCTCTATTTCCACCTATTTTCTTTCCCCTATCCTTCACTCCCTTATTTTCTCCTTTCATCTCAACCTTAGGAGACAGATGGCCGTACGTCTACGATTCTGAGTCTGCTTCTGCCCAAGAAAAGTAAAAAAAAAAGTATTTTTTCTCTCGACTGAACTGTGTCATGTCCTTGTGTGACCTATTGCATTTCTCATTGTCTCTAGAATGTTGTAAAGTCTCAACCTTACTGTTTTTAAGTACCTTGGGATGCTGCATTTTGTGACTTTGTGCTTTAGAAAAAAAAAGGATTTGATTTGATCTGTAAGGTGTGGATCAGACCAAACTGAAACACAATCAAACAATTTACTTTATATTCCTCGTAGTCCAGAGCCTCAGGAACAGGAAAAGATGGAAATCAAGCTATGAGTCCTCACTGAAGGTTGGACATTAACACTAATTTACAGAACAGAAATACTACACCAAAGATACACAGCACAAAAAAGCCATTCAGGACAAGGAGTGACAATGAAAGTGATAGTTGTTCCTGTTTTGAAGCATCACATTTGTTCTAATGCTGTTATTTGATAGTAAAAAAAATAAATTTTCATGTTTCTGTTCCACTTATATAGCCCAGTAAGAGCCATTTTCTGATATTATTTTGGTGTTGGGAATCATTGCACAAGAAGATTTAGGTCAAGGGCTTTTTGGAGGATGAGTGGCTTTTTATGACCACATATATAAGCTATACATATATCCATCCATCTTCTACCACTTTATCCTCCACGTGAGGGTCGTGGGGGTTGCTGCACCAATCTCAGTTGATATTGTACACCCTGAACAGGTCGCCAGTCCATTACAGGGCCACGTAGAGACAAACAACCACCTCTCACACCTATGGTCAGCGTGTCCAGAATATGCAGAAAGACCCTTGTTTCAACTTGGTTGTGAACCTGGGTCTACATGCTGCAAAGGCAAGAATGCTAACCACTATGCCAACCGTGTGGCCCTAAGTTATACATATATTACAAAATTGTTTAAGTTGATCAATTTGTTAATCAGAGCTCATGGATCTGTGCCAGAGACTACATGGGGGCATTGGTAGCTCAGTGGTAGAGAGAGTTGTCTTTCGAGTGTGGTGGTGGGCTCGATTCCTGGCCCTGCTAGTCTACATGCTGACGTGTGCTTGGGCAATACACTTTGCTTGTGTAAAGCAGCTTTGAGTGGCCAAGATAAGCAGAGTGCTATATAAATACAGACCAAAACATACATTTCATTTTTGGAGACAATTATGTGAAGCATCTCTTTTAATGTTTGAGTGGATACAAGTCTATTGAACACCCAATTCACTGATATGACAGAATATAATCAAAAGAGGGTTACACCAGATTTTACTGAGGCAAAAATAATGTAATGATACAACATCAGGGTTGAAGATGGGAAATAAATCATTTGAAAAAGGTGAGATGCTGATTTCATAAAGTGGAAGTCAATTTATATTTTCATGACGTGTCAGTACAACTCAAAACCACACTGTGTTTATGTCATTATCGGCGGTGTAAATGGTTCCTTTTTAAATAAAGAAAAAACCAAAAAATAAATTTTTGGAAAGAAACGTGGCTTTAATGAAGACAGATGTGGTGAAATAGGTTTATGGCAAAGAGTTTCATATTTGTCCTGAAGATATGAATGGAAATATTCTAATTTAATTCCCTCTGAGACAGCTTTAACTAAAAGTCAAACTTTTTGTTTCAGAACAAATGTCAAAATCCCCCTAAGTAGACACACCGGCACCTTCAGCTGTTTTCTGATGCCAAGATTATTGTCCCACAGTTCTCTTAGACTTGATTGACAGTAGAATGTATGCACACATTTGCCTGGACTTTGCAACAAAGTCTCAAAATAAAATCCCAACAAAGTCTGAGAATCCTGCAAACCAATAAGAAGCCTGAAAAACATAACTTAAATCAAAATCTCTTCACCAGCCTCTCATTCACATCAGGACACTGGAGCATCGGCACAGCACTTCAACAATATAAAACAAAATCAACAAAGAAGGGTAAGCACTTCTCCCTCCAAGTCTTGAAACAAAACAGTCTGCCACGAGAAACCAAAACATCTCAGACTTTTACCAGAGATAAATCTCAGTTCCTGATTCACATCACCTGACAATAAAATGAGCTTAAGTTGAAGACAAATCTGACACCGATCATATCTACTATAAGACACATTATCATTATTGTTTTGTGAATTACGTAAAAACCAGTGATGATAAAAACAGCAGTGTCTCCACACATGAATGCGTATGCGGAATAAATGTTTCCAAATACATCCAATCAATTCCAAGAGTCCAAATATCTCAGGCCTTTCATGACAGATCGACACGTACACAAGTGCACCGTTATTCAAACAGCTTCCTCCACTGACACATGACAGCTGAAATTACAGGAAACACACCTGAGAAACCACAAATGGATATGAGAGCTATGTGGATTAACTGCTTGTTGATAGGATGGTTTTCACAACAAATCGATGATTGCTATCGCCGTTAGCTAATGATGATCCCAACTAACATGCAGTCACACTCTCCAGTATAAGGAGGAAATTAGACAGTAAGCGTAGCTTTTGTGTTTCTGTATGTGTAACTACCACAGGAAAAGAGGGGAGCAGCATGCTGAGATGTTTCCACATGACAAATAATCAATCTCTTCTATCTGCTGTTCTTCATTACCTTCTCACTTTATCACAGTGTTCACCACTGCCTCCACATTTTGAGAACAATTGTTGCCTCCGTCCTGTTTCTGGTTTGCTCGTAGAGTGCCATTTAAAGGCCAACTGACCTTTTTGAGAATATGATGGATTTGCTGCCAGGGGTGACGGGAGGTGTGAGATGCAATCATTACTACAAGTAATTGCAGCGAGAGAGAGTGGCAAAAGATTTAGGCTCAGGGTGGTGTAGCAGACGGATAGTCACAGGCAGAAAAGGCGAGAGCCCTCCCTCCCCTCCTCCCCCTCTCCCTGGGGAATACGAGGAAGCATAGCAGACCGGGTCAGACCCCAGAAACGAGGTGGAGACAAGTCCTTCTGGGTGGCTGTGAACTTCCAACCCATGTGAGATCTGCAGTTTCGGCACTGCGCAATTGTCCAGGCGTACCTGAGCAAAGAGCAAAGCTTTGTTTTGTTTTTTTACAATCACCACCAAACACATTCAGAAAACTATAAAAGAAATTCACAATAAATTGTAAAAAAAATATATATATACTTGTGTATACTATGATTCGGACTATATTTTTTCGTGCCATTCCTGTCTCACCTAATATTAATTTGACTAGGTAAACTAGCCATTTTTCATCCTTTTATTTGCCTTCTGCTTGTCTATCATCTGTGTAAATGTGTAACTGTGTGTTCTTAATCTCTTAAATCTGGTTAATAAAAAAAATTAAATACATTTATAAAATATACACACACAAATCTCAAGCAAAAAGCCAATATATTTCTGCTAGTTATTTAGTGACAGGTTCTGGACCTGATCCAAAAACATGACGCGGTAAAAATCAGCTATGACACATACTGGACTGGTGCATTCATTTGTGTCTCCTACTAAAGACCAAAATCACAGTGTGCATGATGTTCTCAAAGCAACACACCACAATCTCATCATCAAATACTGCAGGTAGTTTTGGATCCTGCTCTTAAAAGCCACATCAAACAAAGGCGCAAACACAGTGAAATGTAATCTTCATACCAAATCAGGTCATCTCTGACTGAAGATGCTTCCACAGTGATATTATATGGATTATTGTATGAGGAATATTGACACTAAAGCCGATAGTCAATATACAATAAAACCTATGAAAATGTTGAATGAGAACTCTTTCTCCTTTCTGTTTTTTCTCCGACTGTAACATTGATTCTTTTGAAATATCAACTGTTAAGCTTTGAAGATCCATGTGTAATGTATAAAACCTTACATGGCACCACCTGCACTGAATGAATACCTTGAGAGACACTGTAAGACAATTTTTAACCAGTTTATAAAGGTGCTTTAGAAATTGGAATTATTATTATTATCGTTATTATTATTATTGTTATTATCATTAATATTACATTGTCTCAACTTTAGGCAATAATGTGCAATGTTCAGTCCTTACTGGTATTTTATAGTTGTTTATACTGTGTTTTATGTCTATCTGTGGCTGTACTGTCTACACATGTTAATGTGTAACTAGGTGTATTTATGTGCTCATACACTGCCTGGCTAAAAATAAAGTCTCCACCTAAGAAAAAAAGGGTCACACTCATTCGTTCGACCGCCTTTAGCTTTGATTATGGGACTCTTTTGCTGTGGCATTGCTTCGATAAGATTCTGCAATGTCACAAGATGTATTTCTGTCCAGTGTTGCATTCATTTTTCACCAAGATCTTGTATTGATGATGGGAGAGTCAGACCACTGTGCAAACCCTTCTCCAGCACATCCCACAGCCAAACGTGTTCATACATCAACGTGACAAGCACATTCAGATTCAAATGAGTATATGGCTACAATATGCCTCCTTTGTATGTGAACATCCATTAAAGTGTAAATAAAAAATGTACAGTGTCTATTGATAATCTTTAGTTGTTATTTCTTAAAGCATTGAAAGGCACAGTCAGTCTATTTACAGTGAGTTTTGTTGTGTTGTATTATTAAAAGTTACCCGGGAAACCAGCTGTGTAGTGTGGATGGTCTGCCGAGCAGGTTGAGATTGTTGGCTTTGTAGACGGTCAGGGTTTCATGGACGTAACCGTGAGGGTTGACATATGCTGCCATGGGGCCATACAGAGACAAGCTGCAGAGAGAGACTGTATTTAAGACAGCATTAAGAGGTATAACATTTCCTTACAAAAGGCAAAGTTTAAGTTCCAGTGTGTAACTTCTATTACCAAAACACTGCAGCTACTCTCTCCACTGCCCCTAATCTGGAAATCCTCAGACAAAAGGTCTTAAGGTGTTTTGCAGTGAGTGTGGGACAAATGCAGTACTCACCACAAGTCACATATTACAGTACACAACAGTGTGTGAGTCTGCATGCGTGTGAGTCTGTGTGTTGAGATGCAGAGCAGGGACACTTATGCTCATGCACTTTTGTTGCTAGTAGAATATCAGCTTCTCAATAATAAAAAAAAAACCCAAACAAACCAGAAAATTCTAAGCAACCCAACATTTAATGATTTTTGTCCTTCAGTAAATAAAATAAACAGACTCTGTGTTGCAATAACATTAAAAATGAGATTAATATCTCAGACAGGGAAATTATTCTAAAATGTTACATTAAAAAATCTGGATTCAGCTACATTTGTGACATTACCACTAAATCAAATGATTAATTGTGTGATATGCTGCTTATTATGCGGAATGCAGCTCTCAGCTCTGTGTTTTAGTTACCTGCCAGAAGCAGGACCAAATTTATGTGTCACTATAAAAGGCATCAGTTTATGGAACTATAAACAGAACAGCCAAGCAGGCAGAACATTGACAGAACAGCCAAATAATCAAAATCACCCTTTTTTCCTTTCGGCATTTTCCTCTCTAGGGGTCGCCACAGCGGATGAGCCGCATATTTGAGATGAGATTTTAACACCGGATGCCGATCCTGACACAATGTGCATAATTGCTTTAAAAAAACAGTTGTTTGGTTTTCATAGCCTTTTATATGTACTTTATATGGCAGCCAGTTGAGTTCCAGCTTTTGGGAAAGGGAGGGGTGAGTGCAGATGTGTCTCACAAGTAGACATCATTAATTCTTACACACTGGACTTTCAAACAAAATGACATCACAAAAAAAAGGACGACTTTGCTTCACCTGAAGATCTCGTTCTTCGTGGTGATTTCTGTGTCCTGGCACTGCTTACAGCACAGTGACGTGCACTGAGGAGGAAAGATGATAACTGTTAACAGGTTACTGCATGGAGCAGTGATGTAGTACTCGAGACAGGTCTCGAGACCGATTTCTGCTTTCTCTGACTCGTCTCGAACTTGTTCCTTCAAAGACTCGGTCTTGACTCGGACTCGGACCACAGTATGAGGAGAAGGACTCAGACTCAGACCGAGTCCTCGAGACCAACGCATTTTTTTATGTTCATGTTATGTCCTAACTATGATTAAAAAAGTCAGGGTGGGCTTAACATGTTGATGACAGAGCAGCACTGTTGAAGCAGTTTATAAAAAATAGGCAGAAGATGATGCATGTGGTAGGAATGTTTTAATGATAGTAAAAGCATAGTCCATATTAAGACGTTAAGACTGCTCCTCTAAACAATTCCCAATCTAGCTTAGTCTGTAGGCCTAACTGTTGATTATTAACTGGGGTGAAACTAAATCATGAATATGAAAACTGTTTTTATGGTCTTGGTCTCGACTCGGACTTGCTTTCTCAAAGACTTGGTCTTGACTAGGACTCAACTGTATTTGAAAACCAACGGACTTGGTCTCGACTCGGTCTCGACCCTTCAAAGACTCTGTCTTGACTCGGACTCGGCATAGGCGTCTCGTCCCCATCACTGGCATGGAGATATCAAAAGTGCTTGGCACACATATTATTGTTCTCATTGAAGATGCTATAATCACAAAAAACAGGTCATGTGCAGAGTGGAGCCTTTAAATCGGTGTGGTTATTTTTTAGCTTTATGTGTGTGATTAGGTCAAAGTGACAATGGCCCAATGTTGTGGTCTCAGGACTTTGACAGTCTTTACCGATTTTGAGAAAACCGAAAAAAACAAAAAAAACGGAAAAACTTTTTTACCGAAAAAGTTTTTTTTTTATGATGACTGAGAGACGGGGATCACACATTTAACGACTGAACCTGATGATTTGTCAAACTAACTCTTGAAGAAACTCTCGTGAGAGTCTACGAGAGCAAAAAAGAATAAAAGACGAGTATGGGTGGAGTCGTGAAGTCATGGAGTCATGGAGGAGTCGACATTGGCATCGTTGTTTAGATATTCCCACAACTTCCTGTCGTCTTCTGATGCTATTTCCTGTGTCCCACCTACTCTCTTTCATTAGCCATTGGCAGCATGTGTTTGCAGTTGGTTGGTAATTGCGTCCAGAGTAGGCTCAAAAACAAAGCAAACATGTTGGACTGTGACTGAGGTCAGGTAATTTACCCTCACACACTTGCAGATTCTAGTCTTTACGCTTCACACACTCACAGATTTCTGTCTACTGTCCCCAACTAGTGCTGACTGGAGCAGACTCTGCCAAGCTGTGAATCGTGGGTAAGATGGGGCAAAAAAAATCTTGTAGTGTGTCCCCAGTTTAAGACCCTCATGAAACAATTTCACAGATGATGATACTGAAGGAAAAACAACGGTTACTGCAGCCATAGCCAAACTATTTTAACTTTTTCATAAAAAAAAAAAAAAAGAAATATCGAGCACCAGCTCCAGAGGGACTGAAATCCTTCATTATGCAGTCATTATATCATTACTTTTCATGATAGTAATAATTTCAAAATCCTTGCTGTATGTATGTGTTTTCTGTTTTTTTTTTATTTAATTCTCTTGACACAGTCTTCTTTAAGTTTGATATATTGTCTATGACGTGGTGTTTTAGGTGTAAACAATCTGTTTTTTTGGTTTATTTCTAATGTCTGCAATGATCTGCACCACAGGATGTGAGGTATTTCAAGAATTTCAACAGAACCCTTTTTTCCTCTCTATTAAACTTTTTAAAGAGGAAATCATCATGGGGCCGACACTTCACAGCACTCCATCTCGACAACCGCCAGACATTTCTAGGTCTACAGTGGCTAAAAACAGGCTGTGTCTGCTCTGACACACATGACTGAGTTAGACAAAGGATGATAAAGGCCAGACTACTTAGTGTTGTTTGTATTAAAAAATGAATTTAAGAAGAGGGGAGAGGAGAGGACATCTCCAGTTGGGTAAAAATTACCCATCAGGTGGAATTAAGTCCTTCAAACGGCACTTGGCTATAACCACTCAGCACAATGCAAGCTGCTGCTGCTGCTGCTGCTGCTGCTGAATAAATACTCCTTTGATAATGATACAGCCTGATTTATATAGTATGTGGACTATTTATTTATGAAAAGTCCTTGTTGCAGGTATACAATTTAAATGTTTTTGCTTGTTTTGCTTAAACAATTCCCAAAACACTTTTGGTTGTGAAGGTCAACAGTGCGCTGACATGTTGCAGCAACAACAAATCTTCAGCTCCTGTCAGATGTGGCTAAATACACCAAAAGAACAAAGCAGCAAACAGACACACTCCGCTTAGTCTAAGGCTGGGCCTTATTACACAAGCCAGACCTGTGGCTGCAGGGACAGATCTGTAATTCCTTCTGCTTTAATAAAAGAACCCCCTGTTCTCAAAATTGTTGTGGGTAATCATTTTTGAAACTAAGCAGAGAGAATGAGCTTCCTGTATATCTGAATAGTCACATGATATAGGTTTGCAGGTGTGGATGCAGATTGCTTTTATCTGAAAATAACATTTTCAAATGAAGATGTAGTACTATGAATGTAGCCAAAGGCGACTAAAAAGCAAGTGTGCTGGAGAAGAGAGGTGGAGTTACTGGAAATCTTTCCTTACCCGGTCCATGATGTCCAGTTCACAGCGGAGTCTCTGGATGGCACTACCTATTTTCAGCAGCTGAAGGCGCAGAGCGTTGTCTATAGGCAGACAGGCCGCCACTCTGTAGGAAAAGTCTGACAGAAACCAGACAAGAGAAAGGAGGGATGAAAGGAAGGAAGTACTAGGAACACAAACAAAGAGGTGGACATGTACGTGTGTGTATGCGTCTGTGATCCATCTGTAATAAACTGAACAGAGGCTGACCTACGACGTTCGTAGGGAGAGAGTCATCCCTCAGATTCTCGTCCCATTCGTGGAGCTGTTTCTTCACTCTGTTCATGAGCGACTCCTGTGAGGTGGAACAAAGGAGAAGGAAAAAAAAACATGGTTTACATTCACTTCTGGGCTGTGTTTATGTATAAAGGAAATTCCAGGCATCGCACACAGGCTGATGATTTACTCACAGAGTCATAGAGCGCATAGACCCAAGGTGGCCATGATGTCAGACTGGCACAGTGAAACTTCCTCTGTGATGAACATCAGGCAAGCATCAGTGAATTAAATCCAAACTTAACCTGATCATTAATAAACTACCTGTACAATTACACCATATGGTCAGAAACAGCATGTGGACAGATGTTAGTAGCCCTAAGCGAAATGGCCAAAAACTTTACCACAATGAAGATAATCAACTTTCTACAAATCAGATGTAAAACATTCACAATAAGTATGTGTATATCATTAAGTTATATAGTGTTATTGTCAACATCAGTAAAGGCCTTTTCCCTGCTGCTGATTATCACTGCAGCTGCAAACATCCCCTTAAAATACATACATTTTTAGTTTGTCTGACAGTTTTGAAAAATTAGTCATTAGTCATTGCTCGTTAACTAGGTTAAAGGGGCTATACGTAAGAGATGAAACTAGAGTTGTAAAACAGGTACTAAAATAGAGACCAAACAATCCTCCACAAACAAAATAATGCCCATACACATGATGCAGGTCCCACACTAGTAATTGAAAGTGGGAATAAACTGACTGCACTATTGTTGTCAATGAAGCCAGTATATCAACATGCTTCCTTTATCTCTGATGACATATCATTATAATTTTTACATACAGCTCCATTAAAATTTTGAAATATTTGATAAATATATTATTGTTTTCATTGGTAGAGTTGCATTCATTCATCGTGCATTTGTTTGATTCATTATGATGTGAACATACTGTATTTGGGCTTTACACTGACGGTGAAACTTGAGGGTACAAGAATTATACATAAATTGATAGTTTATGGAAACGTTTTTTTTACTTTGTGGGGAAAAAATACAAGTCTCCCATTCTGAAGTATATAATATTGCACAGTGCTGTGTTTTATGTGTCGAGTCTGACCTGTTGGTAGTTATTCCACCAGCACTGGGCCTGTTTGCAGGTCTGCGTGGGGGGTTTGGAGGATGGGTGCATGTGGAGCCTGGACAGAGGTGTTAGCTGCACGGCAGAGAGAGGATCTGGAAGGATTCGTTCAGGAAGGATCTGTACTTTGGCTTGTCTGATCCTGGAAAATAAAACGATAATAATAGGCTGTAAACCAACAGAAAGGGAAGGAGAGCAATATGAAAGATGTCATGTGAAACCAAATTAAACTGGGATTAATAATGGATTAAACAAAATGTATTATATATAAAATACATATTCCAATATCTTGTTAGACTGATTGGATGTTTTCAATTGAATGCAGTCAGCCGAACTAGGCTCCAGCTCCCTCTAGGACTCTTAAAGGATAAGCAGTAGACATGCTGTGATGCATCATCCTCCACATAATTTCAATATGTGGGTAACTTAAAATAAGACAACGTGTCCCACGAGATCAGAATATTCCAGTTAGCATTGGTAGTGAAATGTATTTAATTCAACACATTCCACCCCCTCAATTCTTTCTTTCTCAAAAATAATATTTTATACTCATTTTCATGGAATCCAAAAACAGCAGTTTCAACAGAAACAATATTTAATTGAATCATGTTTCGACTTAAAATGTCTTTTAGTGACAGTAGAGGTGTGACACAAAAAATAGCATAATTTACCATAAGTGGTAAATGATGAGGTGTGATGTCATGTGATAAACTTTGCAGGGGACTCTTGATCAGTAACTTGACCTTGAATGGGGTTTTAGCTAAATTAAGTTTTTAATCGGATATGGTGTCACAATGGACACATTCGAAATTCATATGGTAGAATTGTGTGGTATCTATCTGCATTATTATTGTTTCTTTTATTCTATAATTCCTTGAGACATGTGAAACATGTATGGCAATAGGAAACAAAAAAAATGTGAAAAGATTTACAGCATTTTAAATAATGACAACGACATACAGTAGCTGGCTTCAGTTCAGACAAAATTCAGACAATACTTCTGGGGAGGCCACAGCAACTGATTCCATTTGACTGAGTGGTATCCTAAAAGCTACACTTAGCATGTCCAGGACAAGAGAATTATGTCCAGCAATTTGTGTGCATTATATAATAACTTAATGTCGACTCACTTTTATAGACAATAAAACTCAACTTTTCCCTCAGCAACTGTTAATGTAGACAGACTTATTCTATAATATGAATTCAACAATTAGATGAGCAGCAGTTTTGCTTCACAATTCATTGTAACATGCACTTATTTGAGTAACACACTTATTATGCATTTGTTGGAATAGCAGCTACACTCCACAATAAATTATTTATTTTAGGAGTATTAACTCTATTTTTTCAATTCAGTCTATGAAGTTGATCATGTGAAGAGTTAGTCTGTCCTTTAGCTGTGATCTATGACCAATACCAGCACTGGATTTGAGTTATCTTGATCAACATTCAGATTTTATAGTGGTCCCCAAGAAATGGTTGATGAGAAACAGGCTCAGATGATGCAATACCTGAAATATCCTTTTAAATTCATTGCATGACACACTACCAGTTTTCTAACATGTCAGGAATTTGATCACAGGTATCACATTGATCAAATTCTTGTTTGAATCAGTCCTTGACGTGATAATGGAGGTGAAAACCTATACGACCCAGTCTCATGAAAGCCACAAGCTTACTTTGTGTAAGAAAGATGGCACAATGTTAATGCCTTGATTCAGTCTCACAGGAGTCATAATGTTTGGGCAATTTCTACTTACCCATCTGCTTGAGTTCTTATCTCATGGACCTTGAATCTCTGCCTCCCCACAGCTTTCACTTTGACTGTTTCAATGCCATACTCGTGTTCTTCCCGGTATGCATAGATTTCAGCTGTCGTTCCAAACTCTGCCTCTGTCTCACCTGCATCACTGCAGATATACAGATATCACACCAAGCTATTAAAATTACACTTGAACATTTAAAAGCATACCCTGGTGATTAAGCGCTTTACTTTCATGAGGTTATGGACTCATAAAAGACAGATTTTATTAAGTCAAAGTGACATTAAAATACATGGATTCCAATATGTATTTCCATGCCCACATTGAAATTACTGGATCCTACCTATGCCATGCATTATGGTAGCCCATTTTCATGAATGCTTGTTTCTCATACAGTTTGAAACACAGACCTTCCAAATTTGATAAATGTGATCATTTCTGCACTGAAGCAGAGTGACCACTGATGACAGGTCTAAGATTTTAAAGGACCTGTTAAGACCTAGCATTAACATCTGTCCTGAGAGATCTGATCACACTGTAAATTAGGACTGTTCACAACTGGAATTAGGTTGCCTGTAACCACAAGATCAAACTGGTTTTACTCGCCTTGTATTCAAATACACACCAACATACTGTTTATTTGCAAGAATAAAATGTTACTTTAAACAAGTCTGACTGTACAGATATTTTGTGCATCTGTGTATGTTTGCGTGTTTCAATGTGAGTGACAGAGGGAGACGGAAAAGAGTGAGGAGATGCTTGATTCTGTAACGTCAGACAAGCTTTTAACCATTAGAAAAATAAATCATGAGTTGATTGTCAGTGTCACTAATGAGCACTGAGAAGTGTTAACAATGTTGTGGAACTGCGACAGGTCAGACTATTTATGCTGGGGAGGTGGTAAACAATCTGTCCTGAGGATAAATTATGTTAATGAATGTCACCACATGCATCCTAAAACCATGTCCAAATTATTTTTCTTTGTGATCTGAATGTTATTGGATCAGTCACAAAGGATGTTAATACCAGGCAGGAATGTTATCAAAGAAGCTCCCTCATAAAAGTGTCATAAAAGATAGGAATGGCTCTGCTACTGCAGGCAGACTAAAATAGATAAATGCATGAAATCATCAGTCTCTATTTAACAGACACAGTGTTTGCCATTCATTACATCAGTGCATGCTTTGATCAACATCTTCTACAGAGGTTATTTGCACCATGGCCACCTACCTGTGTGCGAGCACTGCAAAGGTGCGATCCTTCTGAATGACGGTCCTCATCATGCTGACCTCTTGTGGCATGAAGAGCTGTAGAGGAAGTGTCTGGCCTGGCACCAGCATCACAGCCGTGAGTGGCAGCACAGGAATTGTCTGACAACTGTCATCATCATGGACTGTTCGGCCGTGAAATTCCTCCATGTCTGAACCCAAATACTGCAAAGGCCGTATTTGGCCAGAGGTCAGTGTCAATACAGCAGATTCATTGCCAAGTAGGTATTAACATACAGGGAATTTGCTTTGGTATTTTGGTGCAGAACAAACACAGATAGAAAATATAGAGTAAAAATATTCAGGATCAATAGAGATTAAAGCAAATTTAGGAAAATAGTTACATTTTAAGAATTAGAGAAGACAATACAATATAAAATGCTGCTAAATGAACATCTCTGCAGGATATGCAAATACGTACAAGTACGGCAGTTGCAGTGCAGAACAGATATGCATGGGTGTGAGCATTAATGTCTATGAGGAGGATCTGAGTAGTCTTGTTGATGCGGGGGAAGAGACTATAACACAACATGACTAGTAGCTGCACAAAATTCAGTGATACATTAACAAACAATACAGCTAAACACACATAGACACATTCTTGAAAAGCATTCTTAGTGAAGACACTAAGACAGATTGCATTCCGACCCTAAACTGTAATACCACAATTATAGGTAACTATTTACCTAAATTAAACTGACCCTCAGAGCCCTGTGAAGTTGTGTGCACCAGTTGTCATCAAACAGATGACGGATGTACAGACACAAGGTTAAAGGTGAGTGGTATTAAATGTGCAGAAAGCTATTATTACTCACAGAATGTGATGTGGGAAGACTGGGGTCAAACGTAATTATGTTGGGCTTCTCTGCCTCTTCACTATCTCGGTCTTCAGTCTCCATGTCATTTTCCTCCTCCTCTTCCTCATTATCTGTCATGGCACAAGCACAAAAAAGGCACTCAGAGAGGCCAGTTAGCCCCGCAGGCGTTGCCTAACCAAAGCTAAACAAGTCACTCGAATGCTAAAACGAAAAAGGAAAAGAAAGCGAAACAACCAGGTTAAAAATGTGCCAGTCAGGACAGTGACTGGCCTGTGGTTTAACCGTGTTAGCTGCCTGTGAAGCGGAGAAAGAGATATACTCTCCGCTGGTGAAACTCGGTTTATGTTGCGTTGGTTAATTAAATTGATACCTGGTAAAACTTGTAACTGGTTCCCCATGTTATCGTTAATATTGTCCTCGCCTCCACCCCTGTCGTCAGCCATATCCCTGTGTTTACAATTCTGACTCTTCCTCTTCTTCTACGGTGTATTCAGTGTGAGACGTTGAAGCGACCCACAGCGCCCCTCTCTGTAACAAGAGTCAACTGCATAAACTATGGATTATTCGGTAAATCAGCACTGTGAAAAAACTGTGCGAGTATAGTTATGGAAAAATGACTACAAATGGTAGTGCAAAGACGTCCAAGCAAGTGACACATAACATTTAGTTGTTGAGTCTTAGTTATGAACATGGAGTAAAAAAATCATCCTGACTGACCACATTAGAGCTACCTAGCAGTGTTGACTTGTGTTTGCTGATCAAATTGTTAAATCACACCCAACTGGCTGCAGGACACAGGTCAGGGCTTCATCAAGCCTATCAGGACAGTTGAGGACATAATCGTAAAATTGGGCAAAAACATCCAAGGATCGTGGGGGTGCACGACTAACCATGTGTCCTGAAAGTTAGACAATGCATTTCTCCTAATTCATAAAATATACTATTAAGGAAGCTATTAACTTGATCACAAAATTCTAATATTTATGACATTAATGAATACTTAACTTAGCAAATAAATTAGTAAACAGTTGACTATGTTGTAACGATAACAAAATGTAAAGGATGAATCAACTACCCTTTGAGAAAACAAACATTGATTTACACGTGAGAACTATTGACATTTGAAATCTTGTGCAATATATTAAAGTTAGTGCAGTATATGATATACATATTTAGCATTTAACATGATCACAACCAATTTTCCAATGCTTGGTGAGCAATGATTCAAAAAAACAACAGAAGAGACATTTTACTGAGCTTCACACTGGCAAGGAATTCTATCTCATTAGCAAGGTTTGGGTAAGTATCATATGCATGGTGCCTATAAACAATCAGATATCTCTAAACACCATTTAAATTCATTTATTAGGTCTTGAAGGTACTTGTGTTTTTATGCCTAAAATGACACAAAAAATAAAATGTATGTTGTATGTATGTTGATCCATTCATCAAACAAATTTGTTATACATAGCTGGTTTTCTTATTCAAAATAATATTAGGAGTTGGCAGTAAAAATAAACTGTCAACTCTCAATGAAATTTATATCATAAGCCATGAACAACAGTTTGTACTGTTCTGTTAAAAGGGGAATTGGATTAGCTGGAAATGGCAGAGAAAATCGTGCACAACTTGGTGAGTGCTGGGGTGAGCGGCCAGGAATGCTGAGGGAATAAGGATTCCCACAGTGGCAATGCAAATAGGCAAACCTTTCACTAGACATTTAACATAGCGGCACCACTGGGGCACTTGAATGTGAGCCTCAAGCTGCTCAGGCACTTCAGTGAGTGCTTCAAGCTGCTCAGACTCTTCAGCAGGGGCCCTCAGCTGCTCAGGTTCTTCTGTGGGTGCCTCAACCTGCTCAGGCTCTTCATCAGGAGCATTCAGTTGCTCAGGCGCTTCAGTAGGTGCCTCAAGCTGGTCAGGCTCTTCAGCAGGAGCCTCCAGTTGCTCAGGCTCTGGCTCTTCAGTGGGTCTCAAGCTTCAGCAGGAGCCTCCAGCTCTTCTCTTGCCTCAGGCTCTGGCTCTTCAGTGGGTGTCTCAAGCTCTTCAGCAGGAGCAAGCTCTCTCTCTCAGCTGCTCAGGCTGGCTCTCAGGGTGTCTCAAGCTCTTCAGCAGAAGCCTCCAGTTGCTCAGGCTCTGGCTCTTCAGTGGGTGTCTCAAGCTCTTCAGCAGGAGCTTCCAGTTGCTCAGGCTCTGGCTCTTCAGTGGGTGTCTCAAGCTCTTCAGCAGGAGCCCTCAGCAGCTCAGACTCTTCAGTGAGTGTCTCAACTTCTTCAGCAGAAGCCCTCAGCTGCTCAGGCACAGGCTCCTCAGTGAGTGGCTCAAGTTGCCCAGGCTCTTCTACTGGAGCCGCCAGCTGCTGATGATCTTGTGCATGATGAGTAAGTATTTCTGTGTTTAATGGTTCCAACATCTCTACTTCCTGCTTAAGCTCTTGCTGGTTCTTCAAATCAGAAAGTGTTTTGTTTGTTTTTTTTACTTATAATTTCACTATGCCCCCCATTATTTAGCCATTTCTCAGCAACTTAAATAGTTATATTTCCCAGAGCTTTGACTTGGTTGTTGAACATCTTATACGCTACATTTTCTTCTAATACACAAAATATGTAATTACATTAAATTCTACTAACTTGATAAGTAAAGAAAAAATATTTATGAAATTAATGGAAACTTAAATGAGCAAATAAATTAGTATAACTATAACAAAACATAAAGGATTACTTACACACCAGAAAACTTAGTAAAATCAACTACCCTTGGTAAAATTTACATGTGATAACTTATATTGACATTTAAAATGTGCAATATATTAAAGTTAGTGCAGTATATGATACATATATTTATACCATGATCATTTTCCAATGCTTAGTGAGCAATGATTTAAAGAAAACAATGTAAAAATACATTACAGTTTGTCTGAAGACATTTGTTAAAACAGGAGTAAAACGAGGTGGTAAACAACAAAGGGAAACAGTGAGTATTTACCTAAGTAGACTTTTGAGTTGCTTTTATGTTTCAAATGCTTCTTCTTCGTAATTTCAGAGGCATATATTGTATTTTTGCTTCCCCAAAGATTAATCTCTGGCATAATAGTTACATGTGTGATGATGACACCCATGATGTCATCACATGGGTGATGATGTCACCGTGTAGATGTGTGTCAACTGTGTGACTGTAGTACAAAGTCAATAACTAGTATATATTAAAGTAAGGGCTTTTACCAAAATATTTGAAATTAAGACAGAAATGTTCAAAACCTATGCATTTCCGTAATTTTAACAAAGTAATTGTTTGTCAGACCCCGATGAAGAAATTTGAAATTCTTAATCACAAGTCAAAGTCCTTGATTTCCATTTTCAATATTGAAAATTGATTTTTAAGGAAAAACATAAAAGCCCTAGTTCAGCCAGTTCAATAGACAACTTTTAACATTCCCTTTTGAATTGACCACATAAAAATAAAGCATGTCTAATTGTCGCTGTATGACCACCCTTACACAGACTATCTGTTTGTGTTTTTCCAAGATTTTCGGATAGCTGGCTAATCCACAAAGTCCCAACCTCGTCCCTTCTCTTTAACTTGCAGAGAGTGATGATGCCAACCCGTTCTGCCACTGTCTCACTGCATCCTTTCCTTGACAATTTCCTAATATCCTTCACCTCCTGAATGCCGAGCAAGGACCCACATAAATTTTATATTACAGCCCATTTTCTTAACCTTGTATAGGCAATATAATATTTAAACAACCAAGTCATTGCAGGCCCTTGATTTCCCATCCCTCAATGTCATCTGTTTGTTTGCCTAGATGCTTGGAAATAAAACTCATAATTAATGATTCAAAGTCCAAAAACATGCAATGTGGGGATTAGGTAAATTGGACACTCTAAATTGACCATAGGAGTGAGTGTGAGAGTGAATGGTTGTTTGTCTCTATCTGTGTGTGGCCCTGCGATGGACTGGCGAACTGTCCAGGGTGTACCCCGCCTATCGCCCAATGTAGCTAAGATTGGCACAGCACCCCCCGTGACCCTCTGGTGGAGGATAAAGCGGTAGATGATGACTGACTGACAAACAGGTCTTTTATGACTTTTATGTTTGTTGTCTTTGTACAAATCTTAACCCTGTAACCCCAGCAAAAGATAAAACATAAATAAGAAGAATGTGGGCCTGGTCAATGAATTTCTATAATGTTCTCATTTCTCAGTTTTCATTTGTGGCAATTCAGCATCTGTTTTGTGGAGCCTGTTTATCAGACATTTCATATTGCCTCTTATGCTCCAAGACTGGAACATAATAGGCAAGATCTGCTCTTTGAAATAAAAGAAAAATATTAACAAGTAATCAGACATGGTACTGTAGTGGCATTCCTGTGAACTCCAGCTCATATGGACATAGTGTTAAATGAACAAGTAGATAAACTGGCCAAACATGCTGTCAAAAAAGTATCCATAGATTAAATTGTCCAAATCAGAGGGGGAAAGTGTTGTGTTGAAGGAAATTATGGATTATGGAGTGACAGACAGCAACTTTGGGATAGGGGGCTGAAAGGATGACATCTTAATGCAATCCAACACAGAGTGGACCAATCCGGGAATCAGAGGATGTAATATGAACAGGTCTACATCAACAGATTAAGGATCGGGCCCAGCAATTTCAAAGGAACAGGCAACTGTGAACAATATGAATCTGAGAGAAAGGACATGTTGAAGGGACTAATATGAGTAGGGATGACAGAAAGAGATGTTATGTCAGTGGTGGGAAAGGGCATGGTAGAGTAGAGTAGATTAGCTTTCTAACTCCAGAAGATGGCAGTGAAAATTATGGATGCAATCTGCAGTTAAACCCCACTGAGAAAAAAAGATGCATCCCTTATCACAACTATTGCTGTGTTTCCATCATGGTACAGTTTGATTTGGTACAGTACATTACGGTTTAGAATGGTCAAGCCCTGGGTCAGGCTTGCATTTCAACTAAGAACAGTACCTTTACTGGTAGGCGGGGTGAGGTCAGTATCTGACGGTTGCATAACGTGATGTTGTACTGGGGCGACGACAATAAACGACAGTGACACACAATGATATTGAATGTGACACAAGAGACAACAACACAACAGACAATGAAAGACATCCAGCACACCTTTTTCTTTCTGTTTGGTTTGTGGCTGTTTGTCTCAACATTATGTCAAGCTCTGTATGAGAATAGACTGTGGCCGTTTGCCTCGACTTCCATGGGATATTTACACTGAACATATTATAATATAATTACACTGCCACCCAATCAGTTGACTGTCATGTGTAGAGCTACCCTGAGCATACCATACCATTTTACTTGTGTACCCCAAGGGAAGGGCACCAACAAATGGAATGTTTGGGGCGGTTATTTTGGTAATATTCCTAATGGAAACGCAAAAAACATGTACCATACTGTACATAACCAAACACAGGAAGCCACAGGAAGCATTTTGGGAAATTAATTACATATATAAGTACAATAATCAGGCAGCAGTATCCACAACAATGATCAAAGGCTTAACAATATCTAAAGAAAACAGAACACACATACTACATGAAAGTAAGGGATCTGAGAACACAGGAAAAAGTGAGTATATATGCACATACTGGGGAAGGGGCTTAGACACAAGTACATCACAGGGAGTGGTAGGGCAACCTGAAAAGAGGCAAAAGGTGAGTATCAAAATAAAGGAAGTGACAGGAAATCATTAGTCCAGTGTAACATTCAAGGGATATTTATCATCGTTTCCCATTAATTAGACTATCAAACACATTTCAAGTATTTCTTTTTCATATAGTCATAGTAGCTTACAGGTTCAGTTAGGTTCAGTTAGTCATTGCCAGAAGTTGGGACATACAGATGGGTTGTGGAAGATTCTTTAGGGGGGCCACTTTCCCCACCTTTTACTTGACTCACCAGTGGAGTAATCAATCAATGTTTTTAGACATGGCGAGAAAAAAAATCCTGAACAGAACACAGGAAAAAAAACATTTTCATTCTTTATTCCATAATTCCTTACTCATGCAGTACACTAGGCAGAGTGATCCTCCAGCATGTCCCCAGCATTTCAGAGGTGAGAATGTTGCATGATTTAAAACCTACTTCAAACAGCAAACTTAATCATTCAAATTTGGCAAGGTGGCTTAAAACACCTTTTCCTGTGGGGTGACAAAGTCAGAAGAGACATTTACACTGACTTTAAAGCAAGGAATCCTATGTCATTAGCAAGGTTTGGGGTAAGTATCATACGCATGGTGCCTATAAACAATCAGATATCTTTAAACTCCACTTAAATGTATTTATTAGGTCCTGCAAGGTGCAGTTTTAGTTGTGATTCATTCATTCATCAAACAGACCTCTTATGCGTGGCTATTTTTCTTATTCAAAATAATATTAGGAGTTGGCAGTAAAAATAAACTAAAGCCTGGTAATGATGTTAAAAAGGGAATTGGATTAGCTGGAAGTGGCAGAGGAAATCTTGCACAACTGGGTGAGTGCTGGGGTAAACAGCCAGGAATGCTGAAGGAATAAGGATTCCCACAGTGGCAATGCAAATAGGCAAACCGTTCAGAAGACATTTAGCATAGCGACACCACCGGGGCACTTGAATTGGAGCCTCAAGCAGCTCACGCTCTTCAGCAAATGTTTCAAGGTGCTCAGGCGCTTCAGCCACAAGCTGCTCAGGATCGTCAGCGGGTCCCTCAAGCTGCCCAGGCTCTTCAGCAGGAGCTTCTCGCTGCCCTGGCTCTTCAGCAGGAGCTTCCACCCGCTCAGGATCTTCAGCAAGAGCTTCAAGGTGTTCAGGCTCTGCTACTGGAGCCTCCACCTGCTGATGATCTTCTGCATTGCTGGTAAGTATTTTTGTGTGTAATGATTCTAAAATCTCTACATCCTGCGTAATATCTTGCTGGTTCTTCAAATCAGAAAGTGTTTTTTTCAAATCACTTATAATTTCAACATGCTCCTTTATAGTTTGCCATTTCTTAGCAATTTCAATAGTTATATTTGCCAGAGCTTTGATGGCTTGGTCTTGAAGATCATGCATAGCTGCCAAAAGCAAGTTGTTCTCAGTTATACCCTCCTCCAGTGTCCGAATCTCTGCCTGTGACTGATTTTTGAGCTCCTTTATCTCCTCAACTTTATGTGTGCGTGCTTCATAAGCCTTATCCAATTGTCCTCTCAAATCTTCAATCTCTCTTTGAGCCACCAGTGTATGATGCTCTTGTGCATTACCTATTTCTGTCCATATTGATTCCATTATATCCTCCTGTTTTATCTCCTGGTGGCTATTAAGAGTTTCAGCAATTTCAATAGTTTTCTGCCTTATAATTTCAACATCTTTCATTACTTGGTCTTGAAGAACCTGCACATCTGCCCTCAGGTCCTTGTTGTCCTGGAGGCTCTGGCCCTGAAGATCTTGCACAGCTACCCTCAGAATGTGATTGTCTTTGTACAGTTTCTCTAAGACATTCTTTACTTCAGTCAGATCTGCCGTGAGCATGTTTTTTTGCTCATTCAGAACCTCTTCATGTTTCTGAAGATAAACCAGTGCTTCACTTAAGGACCTGAGCTCTGTGTTCGACTGGTTGATTGGCTCCTGTATTTCCTCATCTTCGTTTGGAAGCGCTTCATGAGACTTGTCCACTTCAGACTTAAGAAAACACACTTGTGCTCTCAGACTTTCAATCTCTCTTTGAGCCTCATGTTCTTGTGCATGGGTTTTACGTATTTCTACTTGTAATAATTCCCGCATCTCTTCCAACTTTATCTCCTGTTGGCCTGTAAGAGCAGTAAGTGAATTTTTCAAATCTTTAATTATTTCATAATGCTCTTCCGTAAAATGTCTTTTCTCAGCTATTTCAGTTGTTTTCTGCATTATGATTTCAACATCTTGAATAACTTGATCTTGAAGAGCCTGCACAACTGCCCTCAGGTCCTTGTTGACCTGAAAGCAATCTGCCTGCGATTGATTAATCAATTTTTGTATTTCCTCATCTTTATGTGCAAGTGCGTCATGAGCCTCGTTGACTTGAGACTGAAGACAACCCACTTGTTCTCTCCAATTGTCAATCTCTCTTTCAGCCTCCAATTGCTGATGCTCTTGCGCATGAGTTTTACATATTTCTGCCTGTATTGATTCCAGCATCTTCTCCTGCTTTATCTCCTGCTGGGTCGTAAAAACAGTAAATGATTCTTTCAAAGCACTTGTAATTTCATAAAGTTCCTGTGTAATTTGCCTTTTCTCAGCAACTTCCATGGTTTTCTGCTTTATGTTTTCCAGAGCTTTTATCTCTTGGTCTTGATGAACCTGCACAGTCATCAGGTCGTTGATGACCTGAAGACTCTGGCCCTGAAGATCTTGCACAGCTTCCCTCAGGTTGTTAATGTGCTGAAGGCTCTGGTCCTGAAGAACTTCCACAGCTGCCCTTAGGTCCTTGTTTTCCTGAAGATCTTGCACAGCTGCTCTCAGGTCATTATTGTCTTTGTACAGTTTATCTAAGACATTCTTTACTTCAGTCAGATCTGCCATAAGAATTGTTTTCTGCTCATTCAGAACCTCTTCGTGTTTCTGACAACCAATCGGTTCTTCAGTCAAGGTGATCTCTGAATGCGATTGAGTGATCAGTTTCTGTATTTCCTCATCTTTATGTGCAAGTGCGTCATGAGCCTCGTTGACTTGAGACTGAAGAGAACACACTTGTTCTCTCCAATTGTCAATCTCTCTTTTAGCCTCCAATTGCTGATGCTCTTGTGCATGAGTTTTACATATTTCTGTCTGTATTGATTCCAGCATCTTCTCCTGCTTTGTCTCTTGCTGGGTCATAAAATCAGTAAACGATTCTTTCAAAGCACTTGTAATATCATAAAGCTCCTCTGTAATTTGCCTTTTCTCAGCAACTTCAATGGTTTTCTGCTTTATAATTTCCAGAGCTTTTATCTCTTGGTCTTGATGAACCTGCATAGCTGCCCTCAGGTCATTGATGACCTGAAGACTCTGGCCCTGAAGATCTTGCACCGCTTCCCTCAGGTTGTTAATGTCCTTCAGGCTCTGGTCCTGAAGAACTTGCACAGCTGCTCTCAGGCCCTTGTTTTCCTGAAGATCTTGCACAGCTGCTCTCAGGTCATTATTGTCTTTGTACAGTTTATCTAAGACATTCTTTACTTCAGTTAGATCCGCCGTAAGAATTGTTTTCTGCTCATTCAGAACCTCTTCATGAGCCTCATTTTCTTGAGGCTGAAGACAACGCACCTGTGCTCTCCAGTTGTCAATCTCTCTCTCAGCCTCCAATTGCTGATGCTCTTGTGCATGAGTTTTACATATTTCTGTTTGTATTGATTCCAGCATCTTATCCTGCTTTATCTCCTGCTGGGTTGTAAAAACAGTAAATGATTCTTTCAACGCACTTGTTATTTCATAAAGCTCCTGTGTAATTTGCCTTTTACCAGCAACTTCCATGGTTTTCTGCTTTATAATTTCCAAAGCGGTTATCTCTTGGTCTTGATGAACCTGCACAGCTGCCCTCAGGTCATTGATGACCTGAAGACTCTGGCCCTGAAGATCTTGCACAGCTTCCCTCACGTTGTTAATGTCCTTAAGGCTCTGGTCCTGAAGAACTTGCACAGCTGCTCTCAGGTCATTGTTGTCTTTGTTCAGTTTCTCTAAGACACTCTTTACATCGGTGAGTTCCACTATAAGCACGTTTTTCTGCTCGTTCCACTCCTGCATTTTCTCATCTTCAGACAGGAGCACTTTGTGAGCCTCGTTCTGTTGAGACTGAAGACAACACACTTGTGCTCTCAGATTTTCAATCTCTTTTTGAGCCTCCAGTTGTTGTGCATGAGTTTTACGTATTTCTGCCTGTAATGATTCTAGCATGTCCTCCTGCATTGTCTCCTGTTGGCTCTTAAGATCAGTAAGGGACTTTTTCAAATCACTTATAATTTCATAATGCTCCTCCGGAAATTGCCTTTTTTCATCAATTTTGACAGTTTTCTCCATTATAATTTCCAGAGCTTTCATCACTTGGTCTTGAAGATCCTGTACAGCTGCCCTCAGGTCATTGTTGTCCTGAAGGTTCAGGCACCGAAGATCTTGCACAGATGCCCTCAGGTCATTGTTGTCCTGAAGGCTCTTGTCATGGAGATCTTGCACAGATGCCCTTAGGTCATTCTTGCTCAGCTTCTGTAAAACAGTCTTTATTTCAGTCAGATCTGCCGCAAGCATGATATTCTGCTCATTCAGAACCTCTACATGTTTCTGATGTTCAGTCAGTGCTTCAGTCAAGGTCCTGATGTCTGCCTGTGATTGATTTTTAAGCTCCTGTATTTCTTCATCTTTAAACGTGAGTGCTTTATGACCCTCATCCACCTGGGAATGAAGACAATACACTTGTGCTCTCAGATTTTCAATCTCTCTCAATTTTTCCTCTGACAGATTTTCAAGCCTGCATACCTTTGGTAAAAGAGCATCATAGTCTGGCTCCGAATGATTGAGGGTTCTCTCTGTCTGTTCTAAACTATATCTTAGAAACGTCTCAGATTGCTGCAGTTCCTTAACTGTATCCTTCAGTTCATCATTCTTTCGTTGCAGATTATCATTTTTTTGATGCAGTGTCTCGATCTCGTCTTTCAGTTTGTTGTTTTTCTGGTAACTATAATAAATGTTTTCCTCTTTATGGTTTTCTGATGAAGTGTCAGAGTCAGTAAATTCCCTGACATTGTAGTCTTCAGGACTACTGTCACCGGAATCAAACACACCAAATCTACGCATAATCTCACTTTTAAAACTAAGGTGTAGTTTTTTTAATCTGATCTGCTATACATTGTATCCGGTGTATCTGTGCATCCTAGAGATATTGCAAAATAGCCAGCACAGATAAATAGATAGACAGATGGGAGAAACTCCATTTTTTGGACATCTGACATCACTTTACAGCCAGAAAAACTTCCTTTGATGTTGCCTAGTTACAGATTAGGCCAAAATATGCCTGATGAGCTTCAGCCTATTCCTTTTTGATTGATTTTGGGAAATGTATGTTGAACAATTTTTTTTCAATGAATTTTCAATGAATCATTGATTCATTCAGTTGCATGTTGCTATGCACAATGTGATTTTCTAGATGTAATTGGCACTCCTCTTGCCTCTACTTGCATTGCACACATAGGTGTTTTAGCTGCTCCTACCCTCAGCATGGGACTGTATAACATCTAGATCAGGGCTCTCCAACGAGTAGCTCACAAACTACCAGTAGATCCCAGTCCCTTTCCAGGTAGCTCACCAAAAGTTTCAATAATGAAACCCCACTTACATTTTCATCCAATCAAACTCAGAGGTATCCCACCCCTTCTAACACTAAATTATTATTTGCCAATTAGTTGTCAAACAGTTGCAGCTTAATGAGTATGTTTCAATGTTCAGATTGTCAGATGGACATTTAATTGACACTTTAGTGGACACCTTGTGAAGAAGAAGTGAATAAGACACAATGTTGGTGTATTTGTGAATGCATTGTTCTGTTTTGACAGCATTAATATTTTAACTCAATAGTGTGGGAGATATACTAGAAAGAAATGGATACAGAAATACAAAATGCACATGGGCACAATTAGATACTATTTTTGTTATTTTTATTGCAAAATGTGAGTTGTGGACATCAACATTTTGTAAATGTTCAGGCAAAATTAACTTTTTCAGTTTGGGTTGAAATAAGTGATGGGAATAAATGTTAAAAAAAAGTACCTCTCGTCCATTTTCATTTTGTCAAAGTAGCTCTCAGAAAGAAAAAAGGTTTGAGACCCCTGATCTAGATCTCTCAACACAGTTTTTTGCTGCAGACCCGTACGCCACATAATCAAACCTTGATTGAATTAGTGCCACATTACTATATTTCAGGGATCCAACATCAGCTCACCAATTCCACCAACCTAAAGTGCTCAAGACATTTATAACCTTTTAATATTTATCAAAAATTATTTTAATGTGTTCAAATGAGTATTTAATGTCACTCCCTCGTCTTTTCAACTGAAAACTTAAAACCCCACGTATTTACACTATGGTCAGTCTCATGTTTACTAGAAAACACCACTTTTACTGCTCCTTTACCTGGATAGTTCTTTTACTCAAAAAAAGCATTTTACCTAGTTTGATCATTTAGCCCCCAAACTCTGGCCTGCTTTTCCTCACTTCATCTTCCAAACATAATATTGAATCCATTAGAGCTGCAACTAACAATTATTTTCGATTAATCTGTTGATTATTTTCTCTATTAAGCGATTAATTGCTTGGTCCATAAAATGTCAGAAAACCTTAAAAAATGTTCATCGGTCAAACCTGGGGATGATGATGTTCTCAAATGTCTTGTTTTGTCTACAAGCCAAAATGATTCACTTTTAATGATTTCTTTGTTATGCAGAGCAAAGCAATGAAGACAATACTCACATTTAAGAAGCTGTATAATAGTTGTTGATTAATTTAGTAATCGATTAATAATCGATTAATTGATTGCTTGTTTCAGCTCTAGAATCCATACCTCTTCCTTTCCCAAACCCACCTTCCCGTTTCTCCAAAAAGTACATCAATATTTCATTAACTACCCATTCCATGAGTTTGCAGGTGTAATATTAAGGTGACTGGTCAATAAGACACATGAGACAGTACAGCACCTACTTGTTGACTGTAAAAAAATATGAATCAGAGAGAAAGGACATGATGGAGGGACTGAGATGAAGCAAGATGACAGAAATATGCTTCTGTGCTTGAGTGTGGTGGGAATGGGCAGGGTAGAAAGTGGCTGTGCATCTTTTGTAGGGTAACAAGGCTGATAAGAATATTGCAGACTGGGTAGTGTAGGAGTTTCTTAACTCCAGAGGAAAGCAGTAATACATGTATGCAAGCTGCCATTAAACCCACAGAGGTAAATCACCAAGGTATGCAGGTAAAGCAGTACTAACAGGTCAACAGGTTTCACATTTTTTAAGCAGATCAAACCTGGTTGGTTGGAAATTGTGTTATTGACAATTAACAGCCATAATTTTGCATTTTGGATTTTTTTTTTATTCACGGAAGCTTCCATCCATGATGTTGTATTACTGCCATCTTCTGGAGTTAGTAAGCTCCTACATTACTCATATCCTGTCCTCCACCATGGCAGTTTGCATCAATGTTGTTGCATCACTACCATCCTCTGGGGTTAGAAATCTCCAACAATACTCAGTCCACTACATCCCAGTCACCATTTTCTGTGCTAAATATTCACACTGTAGCTTTGGTCCTTACAGATAACTATCGTGGTTGCATATTGGAAACTTGCATGTGCAGGCTAACTTTTTGTGACATCATCATACTGTCAAAAGAACTTTCCTTTGTTGTGTCAAGTGATGTCAAAACTATGTCACATTCCACAATTGAGTAAGAGGTTCTTTTCATCAATCCATTAATCTGTACAGCTTTTTTTTCCAGCAACTGCACTAACAAATGAATGAAGAGTTTATACAAAGAACTGGTGTGTCTGAAATCAGTGACAGTAGTTCTAATGACGACTACAACATGGGGGAAATAACTGACACTGACACCTCTTTAGGAAACCTAAACAGGATCGAGACTCTGCAAAAAGAGAACGATGATCTGAGAGATACAATAAATCAACTGCAGCATTCTGAGAAATTAATCAAATATAATTTAGAACAGACGCAGAGTGCCCTCCTCCAGTCTGAGACGGACTATTATGATCTATTACCAAAGGTACGCAAGCGAGAAAATCTGTTAAAGGAAAAGCTAAGACAGATTGAAAATCTGACAGCACAGGTGTGTGATCTACGGTCTCAAGTGGACAAGGCTCATGAAGCATACATAGGTAAAGATGAGGAAATGCAGGAGCTGAACAATCAATCACAGGCAGAGATCAGGACCTTGAATGAAGCACTGATTTTTCTTCAGAAACATGAAGACGTTCTGAATGAGCAGAAAAGCATGCTTATGGCTGAGCTGACCAAAGTAAACAATGTCTTACAGGAACTCTACAAAGACAATGACGACCTGAGGGCAGTTGTGCAAGATCTTCAGGACCAAGTGATGAAAGATCACGAAATTATATCTCATCAAAACACTGAAATTGCTGCTAATCTGGGAATTATGGGTGAGATGAATGAAATGATAAGTGATTTAAAAAGGTCTCTCACTGACCTCAAGAGTCAGCAGGAGATAGAGCAGGAGGGGGAGATAATGGAATCATTACAGGCAGAAATTCTTAAAAATCATGCACAGGAGCATCAGCAGCTGGAAACTCAAAATGAGATTGAAAACCTGAAATCTCAAGTGTGTGATCTTCAGTCACAAGTGAATGAGGCTCACCAAGTGCTCATACATAAAGTCAAGACCTTGAAAATAGAACTTACTGATCTCCAGAAACAAGAAGAGGTTCAGAAAGAGAGGACTTACATGCTTCTGACTCAGCTGACCAAAGAAAACAATGTCTCACAGCAACTGTGCAAAGACGTCAACGACCTGAGGGCAGCTGTGCAAGATCTCCAGGACCAAGTGATGAGGAATCAGGAAACTATTATGCATCAAAGCGTTAAAATTGCTGGCAATCTTGGGATTACGGAGATTAATGAAATTATTAGTGATTTTAAAAAGTCACTCACTGACCTTAAGAGCCAACAGGAGATGAAGCAGCAGGAGGAGATACTGGGATCGTTACAGGCAGAAATTCTTAAAAGTCATGCACAGGAGCATCAGCAGCTGGAAGCTCAAAGACAGATTGAAAAGCTGAGAGCTCAAGTGATAGATCTTCAGTGTCAAGGTAACGAGGCTCATAAAGCGCTCATACATAAAGTCAAGACCTTGAAAACGGAACTGACTGATCTGCAGAAACAAGAACAGGTTCAGAAAGAGAGGACTTGCATGCTTCTGACTGAGCTGACCAAAGAAAAAAATATCTCACAGGAACTGTGCAAAGATATCAACGACCTGAGGGCAGCTGTGCAAGATCTTCAGGACCAAGTGACCAAAGATCAGGAAATTATAAAGCATCAAAGCATTAAAATTTCTGCCAATCTGCAAATTATGGAGGGAATGTATGAAATTATTTATGATTTCAAAAAGTCACTTTCTGACCTCAAGAGCCAGCAGGAAATGAAGCAGGAGGATGAGATATTGGAATCAATACAGGCAGAAATTCTTAAAAGTCATGCACAGGAGCATCAGCAACTGGAAGCTCAAAGAGAAATGAAGCATCTGAAAGCTCGATTGTGTGATCTTCAGTCTCAAGGTAATGAGGCTCATCGAGCACTCATACATAAAGTCAAGACCCTGAAAACAGAACTGATTGATCTTCAGAAACAAGAACAGGTTCAGAGAGAGAGGACTTACACGCTTCTGGCTCAGCTGACCAAAGAAAAAAATGTCTCACAGGAACTATATAAAGAAATCAAAGACCTGAGGGCAGCTGTGCAATATCTTCAGGATCAAGTGACCAAAGATCAGGACATTGTAACACAACAAAGCATCAAAATTGCTGACAGTCAACAAATTATGATTTTTTCACAATGCTCCTCCGTATGTGATGTGAAAAAGTCACTTACTAATCTTACGATAGATCAGGAGATAAAGCAGGAGGTGGTTGAATCATTACAGTCTGTACTAATGCAGACCTTTTACAAAGACAAGAAGACATCTGTGCAGATTCTTCAAGACCCAGTGATAAAAGCTCCGGAAATGATTGTGCAGCAAGCTATTGAAATAGCTGAGAAAAGACAAATTACAGAGGAGCATTGTAAAGTGATTGTAGGTGATTTTCAAAAACCGCATACTGATCTTGAGACAAAAAAGGAGGAGATTCTGGAATCAATCCAGACAGAAATACTTAAAAATCATTTACAAGAGCAGCAGCAGCAGCGGCTTGAGGCCCCTGCAAAACAGCAGCAGCAGCTGGAGGCTCATGCAGACGAGTGTCAGCAGCTGGAGACTCCAACACAAGCGCCCTGGTGGCGTCGATATGCCAGATGTCTACTGAAAGGTTTGCCCGCTGTGGGTATCCTGATTCCTTCAGCATTACTGTCTGCTGACCCCAGCATTCCCTATGTGCTGCTCGAGTTCCTCTGCCACTTCAACCAAATACCAGTCCCTTTTTAACCTGAAAGGCTGCTGAAGTCGTTTTTTTATGTTATGAAGTATCAGCTGTTGTCACAGGTCTGTACGACGAAGTCATTTCAAGTCGAGGGTCAGGGATATTCTGATGAAGAACGGCACAGAAATAAAGATCCAGATACTGATCAACAGTGAAGAATATGAATGAAGTAAATATTCATCAATAAAGGAGACAGGACTCGTGCAAAGATTCCGACCAGAATCAAGATACAAAAGATACAGCCTTTGTAGAAAATGGAGTTTGCCTACAAAACAACTTGATGAAAGAGAACAGGAGAGAAGAGAAGAAGAGCATGAAATAAAACAAGGGTAAACGGTGGAAGGGCTTTTCAGAGATGGAGTCTCATTTCTGCACAACCTGTTTTTGATTCATGTTCGTTTTAATCTCATACTTTCAAAACCCATAAACCTGTGGGTGACTGTGTCATAAGAGGTAACATTCAGCAGGGTATGTCACTTCCTGTGGTGCAGCTCATTTGTAATACGAAGGCTAACGTGACGAGTTACCCGTGTGTGATTACAAAGTTGAAACGCATTTTATTTCATTACATTACATTATTTCAGCCTGTGTGACACAGGTTTGCTGCACAGCACCAGTGGCTACTGCAATTACACAGCGTTGTAATAAGACCAGGCCTTGCAGAAATGTTGAGCTGTGTTGGATCACTGTTTCTCCTCATACTCCTCAGTTTCCACAAGCTCTCAAACACTAACAGTGTGCACAGCTTAGTGCTATTCATGACAGTTACTTTCACTGAATGTTTTGGTCTACCTTAATGGCTAAAAGGCTCGCTGCAGCTCAACCAACAGGTGTTGGTTGGATAACAAAAAAGTGTTATCTTATTCATAACCTATGCGTGAATCATAGTGATTAAAATCAACTTTATGAATAAAGCCATAAACAAGCATAATAACTTTTATGAGAAAAACACATCATTGGTGTGAAACAAAACTGTAGTATATGTATATTTATATTATCTTAATATAAAATGTATTAAGTCATTTCATTTTATGTCCATGATCAAATTAAAGCAGTGTTTGTCTAACTTAACACTTTTATTTTTCTAGATTAATCACAACTGTGATCAAAAACAGTAATTCAGTTTGTGGTTTTTCAATATTGTGCCTTGGATGAGAGCAGATAAATACAGTGAGTAGAGGAAAGGTTAATGTTTGGTTGTGAATCACAGTTGGTGACCGCTGCCTCTTAGATGTCTACAAGTATTTATACAACAGGTTTTGTTGAAATCTGAAGAAGCTTGAATACTGGTCCTAATTATTGTCTCCAGCTGCTGGCAGACATTTTAAGGATTTCTGCCTGTGCCGATTCCAGAATATTCCCTCCCCTCCTGTTTTTATCTCCTGCAACATCTTAAGATCAGTTTGTGACTTTTGAAAATCAATTGTAATCACTTCAGAAATGGTTTGCTGTGTAATCATTTCTGGAACTTTCATCACTTGGTGTTGAAGAATTTGCTCATTGTTATCTTTGTTATCTTTGTACACTCTCTCCACTAACACAAACTGGAATAATTCAACCATCTCCTGCTTCATCTTCTGCTCCCTCTTAGGATCAGTAAGTGAAGTACTGAGTATGGAGTTGCCGGGCGTGAGGAAAAGAGAAGAACCACAGAGAAGGTTCATGGATGTATGGTAGATCATGGAAGGAGGACATGAGGACACAACAGATAGAACATGGAGGCGTTTGTTGTTGCTTTGGTGCCTTACAATATCCTCACACTTGAGCTGTCAGACTCTCAATCAGTCTATTTCAAGCTTGCATACCTTTGGTATTAAGTCACAGAGAAGAATCATTGATGTTGTGAAGGACAACAAGGACAGTTGGTGTAAAAGAACACCCCTGAAGGGGGAAGCTGACTTTTCATAATGATGCAGTTTTGTTACCCTCAGATCATTCTTTCTGCAGTCTCAATCCCATCAAATGTACCCATGCACTGATAAACCCGATCGTCCAGCTCCCAAAGGGCCAAATGTTCAATCTAAAAGAGGAAATATCAGTTGATTCCCATATATTTTAGTCTTTGAGATTACTGTCAATCATGAGCACACTCCCACATAGATAAAAGACTGGGTTTACCTTCACTCATAGCTCCCCATCACAGATCAAAGTCACCATGCCTAAAAAGTCCTTATTGAAGCTATAGACCAGATTTGAAGGGATGATAATTAGTGCAAGAATACCTATAATATATCAAATTATTTAGTGGCACTAAGCTATAGTCTACACAAGACAATGTCACAGACACTCAAGCCAATCCTGTATTAAAATTAAGATTCTGGGACATGGCAAACTTTTAAACAGTGTTCGTTTATTGTTTAATGCACCACAAAACAGTTGTTGTTAACAATATGTAAAATGGTCCATGAACACAGCAGCTGTCTTTCTGATGTTGTGAGATGCATCCAGCGTCTTTGCCATCGTCCAGTCAAACAACCACAGCCGGCTCAGTGTGATGCGCAGTCATCTGAAAGCAGAGGTTGTTTCCTTTGCTGATGGCGTTCACACAGTCCACTTCAGCCACCTGCGTCGGTCACCTGGAGAAGTTCCAACAGCTGGTAGTGATGGTAGCTCTTGCAGCTGGTGGTGATGAGGGCTTACTTGGACCTCTGCCTCATCTTTCGCCTTTTACGCTTCAGCCTATTGAAAACAAACCCCAGGTCAAGAAAACATACAAGCATCCTGGTGGAAATGCAAGAAATTACACAGCTACATGCATTAAAACCCTTAATAGTTGGATACATTTGAGCCACTGACAACTTCCATGAGCATAAGCTGTGTTCAGTTAAGAGATTTGCAAAAGTGGGTGTGACCACCTCAGGTAGTCAATCTGACACATTTGAATCTTGGATAGGGTTCTACCACCCAAATCCACTAGATGAAAATCTATTTAAAGAGGCTGATTTAAGTGCATTGCTTTTTGTAGCACATTTCACATTTAAATTGAACATAACCTGGCCCAGAGTTGCCCAGATTATAGTTGCCACACAAGTTTCCATGATGATCTAGCCAAGAGAGCCACTTCTGTAACATGAAAAACTCAACATATCCTACCAACCCCTATTCCCCCTTCATAGTAGAGCCCCTCTGCACAGAATCTGAAGTTAATTGAAGCTGGATGTAAAAGCTTGGCTCAAATCCTGAGAAACAATCACTCAAGAGCCAAAGTTCCCACCACAACAACATGGATCAATTGGAATATAAAACGCCACAAGCATTCCATGAGGCACAGCCGATCTCAGTGATACCATTACTAGACAGGTTTACAACATCCGTATTTTATGTCCAATCCACTTAAGATATGTTAAGCTGTTGCAAATTTGCATCAGACCATGTTACTATATCTAATAGATTACAGTGAACTTTGCTTACCTGCGCATACGCTTCTTCCTCCACTGAAAGATAAAGAACATGCATGAATGTGAGTTAACTAGACATATGTACCCTCTTTCCTACTGATGATCATACTGGACAATGGTATTGTGTAACGATTATATACTAGGGCCCTACCACATATTGACAACTTCCAGTTACTGCAATATAAATATGCTGAAAATGTATTAAGAATGCTTTAATCTGCAAGAAATGTATACGTTTGTTAACTGCATTGGAGATTGTTCCTCATGCAGTTTTATTCTGGGCCAAGAGCTAGACATAAAAGGTAGGTTTGCTTTGAATGTAACATTTTCTCTCAGTATGGCAGCATGCTTAAATTAAACCTGCCCTTATACAGCACTACCCTCACATTCCAAGTACCTAGTGGAAAGTAGTAATGAGGACTTCAATTACAGTTGCAGCACAACTGTAATTAAATTCAGCATTTTGTGGAATTCATTTTAGGTAGAAAGCTGGTTTTCTGTTAAGAGAAAATATTTTGATAATTCACTGATGGTTACCATTTCAGATGGGGTTCTGTCATTACAATAGTTCACGTTATCCAACTTCTAACAATTGCACAGCAAGTGTGTGCATATATAATGTGGCCGCAAAGACAATAGTTAACCACTACTACAGTATATTTCCCGTTAACAGTACTCAAAAATACCTACTTTAAGGACATCATCATTTGAAGGTTTAACTGACGCTTATGGTATTTTATGAAACAAATACATTAACTGTAAAGAAAAGGACCGTCAAATTAAACAAGAAAAATCGATAATTGCAACCTCAACAAATATACACACATGTGGGGAGGTGCTGTTGTCGCAGCGTGCAATGCTGCAAACAGGGCCCAAGCTAGCATTAGCATTTTCGCTACATTTCAATAATAATGTTGTTTTATTTGTGTATTTGAAGCATTTTCAGCGCCGGTACAGACATTTAACTTAAGCAAGAATAGTCAGACAGCTGAAAATACACGGAAATAACAAGAATAAAGTCAAGACAGACAAAAGAAGCTAGGTAACAGCGTTGACTGAAGCGGGAGAGAACAGAAAACACTCAACTACACATAACGAAAAGTCACATTACCTTCGCTCTCATCGTGTGGAGAGGTTTCTGTAAAAGTGAAGCAGAAACAGTTATCAGATAATGCGGATGACAGAACAAAGTCAATGATTGCTTCGGATTGTTTCAGAAGAGAAACAGCTGCCTATACCTCAAAGGCGAGAAGAGCAACGGAAAGAGGATGTGACGATCACAGATGGTGGGCTTTATAAAGCCCTTGACGTCATCACTCACTCCTCCGTCCGCTCATGGGAAATGTAGTAAAACAGTAAAAGCACCCGGCGTTGATAAAGCTCCATGTTGTTAATGCGTCAGACGAGTAAACACAGCGTTTTACAGTCAGTCAAAATGGCGATAGTTTATCAACAGGTTTATAGTTTAATTGGCCAGTGGTTCATAACCTACTGACAGTACATGTGATTTCACACTTGGACTTGTATAAACTATATAGAGGCATTTTCTTCTTCCTCTTAAGTTTTTACCCCAGAACAATAATCACAGTGAACAATGAACTCAAAAACTTCCTAACATGAGACAATACAGCAGCATCATGTTTTTACTGCAGTGTTAAAGAGAAATGGAAATTTTAACCTTATTGCCTCTCTCAAATGCATATGTTGGTACTGACTGAATTGATTGTGGGATTAATGTATGTTGGAACGTGTAAATTGTGTATATTACATATTGTATACTACTGCTATGACATATCACTGTCTACTGTCAATTTAAAAGTCCTTGATGCTGACATGTCTTTTTTTTCTAATTACGTTTGCACCTTTGCACATATTCATAATGCTGTGTATTGCTTTGAAGCCGAGAGCTAACCAAACAACATTTCGTTATGCATACACATAATGACAATAAATGACAAATGACATGTTATGTAAAGAATTATTGAATCTTATTTACTTTATGAGACTGTATCCTGATAGTGCATCTAAATTATGTTGTGTATTCTTCAGTTGGTATCTAATCTAGATACCAATATTCTAAACTTTAAACTTTTCACAACATAAAATGTCTAACTCCAAGTGCTTCTTCATCACTGTAATTTTGAATGATGCTCTATTCTTCAACTCTTGCTAAAGACAAAGATTAAAGTGTCAGAGCTACATGAGACATTTTAAATGAATTGATTTCAAACCTAGTTGATTTGCAATCATTCATAATAACTACTGTTAGTACACCACACATGTGAAGTCCTATGATGTGGAACTATCAATATAAGATGGCAGGAACCGGTCAATGGACATTTCTCAGACCACAAAATGAGTCAGTCTGCAAATTGTTTTGTTGTCTCGAGTTTACTGTTACACAGGTGCAAAGACACCATTAAACTTTCATGTTAGACAGTGAAATCAGATAAATTGATTTTATTTTATAAAAAAAACAAAAAAACACCTCTCAATTATCAACATAGATTACATGTTAAATTATCACAGCCCTATTTTCCACTCATATGATAAATTATCCTGAACAATTAACACAAGCCCACAAAAATGAATTGATCACTCTCAGGACAACATAACCACTAATATCCACTTAATCTTCAATCCCAACTGTTTGGACATAAATAAGCAGACCATCTTGATATTTTAAGGCAGTATTTTAAAAACAAGACCAAATGTATGAAAATGTTTTTATTTCATTACATGTAAATATCCATCAACCACCTGACAACTGAGCGACAAAGCAGGATTTTACATTTCTCAACATATTGACTTGTTGAAAAATGTGACCTGACAATTTGTGACTATCAAATTAAACTCAGGCCTTACATGATCTTTCTACTGGTCCAACATGTCTACTTTAGTTCCCATGTTTCACAAGACTCATGATGTAAAGAGGCAAGTAAGAGGTTTTTACAAAGAGAAAAGTTTTTCAAAGTTGGAGCATGATTTTTACTTTTAAAGGGGTAAAAGGTAATGGCAGTAAACACAGCAGTTTGTTCCCTAAGGTCAAGATTACAATTGTTTCCTCCTGTTTAAAATATCCTGGTGTTCCACTCGTGTTGTTGCCTTAGAAAACAGTTCTTCAAACATTGTAATTTCATCAAATACATGTAGTCGGTAAGTGACAATTCAAAGGGTAACCATACATTTATCTCTGGAGCCAGGAAACAATCCATTACAGTCAGGTTTTTTATAATTATTGTAACACTTTGACAATTTAACCTTTGAATGCATGGTGTGATCCAAAAACTAATTTTGAATAGCAGTTGTTATAATGCAGTGGATGACAACTGATTCATGAGGTGAAAAGCATTTCAATCAAAAGAAGAATGAGAAAACATTTTTTTTTTGTTTAAACAAAGACAAGTCCAGAAGCTTGTTTAAAATTTGTTTTCAAAGGTAAACAAGTGTAAAGTCACATTAAAACATCCCATTCCTGCATCAGGGAGACCAGATACACTGATGTCTTGTGTGTAATGATAAATATGAATAAAGAACCCATTAACTAACTAACCCTTTACTCTGTTAACACAAGTTCCACTTTTACGAATAGCAAACTTGCAATTTACCAAAACAGACACCAATTGTTGATGTACCATTGGGTTAAGTCTTTTGATTTTTTTTTATTCTTATTATTTTTATTTTACCATTTGCAAACAGTTTTTATTCCTATGCAAATGTGACAACAGCAGAAATCATTTCATGATACAACAGCAAAGGTTTAAAAGCTTTTAGTCCATGTGGGATCCTTCAATTATTCAACCGTGTCCAGAGTTCTCTTGAATTCAGTTTAATTTTGTGATATCATCATCTCCTGGGGACAATGGGCATAGAATTTCGGGGCAATTTATTGGGTCTTCTTTTGGTTCTCCGTGGTGCGTTACATGTGAGGAAAGGCAGTGTTGAATTATTTATCCGTTTATTCATTCATTTATCCTGCGGCTTCTGTGCCCTCAGCTGGCTGTCCAGTTGCATTTTCCGCCGTCTTTGAGGCCTGTAGGATGTGGAAAAAGGTGGCGACACATTAGTAAATTTCAAACTCTTCTCTTGGACCTTGTCCAGACCTGATATAAACATTCTTCATTAGACATGTGATCACACGCAGACAGCCAAGACTGTTTACACGGTCTCCTCTGACCACGTGAATTAATCTCACTTCATTCACACACAATTCAAACACGCAGTGACATCATGTCTGCCCACTGGTGCAAAATTGTGTTCTGAACAAGTCTGACTGTACAGATATCTCTGTTGTCAGTGTGTTTGTGATGGCATGTTCCTGGTGTCCATGACTCAGCACGAGTGACAGGTAGTCAGGAGATGAGTAAATCACAGCATGACTCTCACTGATGTATCATTAAAAACATTTTAACCATTACAATACAGAAGTCATGTGACAATCAGTGTTAATATGGTGACTGTGGGTACAAATAAAAAAATGTATTCTGTGAATCTACTGCTGGTCAGAGGACATCAGCTGAGGATGTAGGCTCCAACTCATCCTGAGGATGGATTGTGTTCCTGCATGCTGAGGAATGTAGACACAGTCCCCAAACCACCTTTAAATGCATAAAAAAATCAAAAAGAAATCTGATCTGAGGTTGCTTTCTGGCTTGGGGGGCATTCACACCAGTACTTTATGGCCGGGTGCAGCATGAGTGCATTGCATTATAGTTTATATTGGTCATTTAATGACCATCAATTGTACAGTACGTTTCAATGATGTCCAATGGGATACTATTAATGCACTTTGTGGGGTATAACTCTTCGGCAGCACGACAAAAAATGGCAAACTTACTATGTTGTGAATCATATTACGAGGTTGTGAGGGATTTCTGAAACATTTTCAGTTTGAAATTGGTCAAACAGTGAGATTTCAATGTCGACTTTTGTTAACAGTAAACACATAAGGCCTATGAGCTGGAGATCAGTTTTATATTCATTGTTCAAAAGAAAAAAATCACCTTCACCTTCTTTTTCTTCTTCTTTTGTGTTTTACGGCTTGCAGAACTCTGGAGTAAAGTCTGGGGGAGAGGAGATGTTTCATTATGAAGTAAAATGAGTAAAATTCCTGTGTGTAATGAAGGAGCTTGGTGTATGCTCAGTCTGTTCATCTATTATTCACAGTCTCACCCTTAGATCTGGATCCTGGACTTCATGCTCCGACTTGTAGAGCTCTGGGTCGAAGGGGCCGCTGGTGATTCTGTGAGGCCCATTGGCCATAAGCAGCACTGTGAACTTAAACTGAGCTACAAACTCTCCTGGGAACAAAGACACAGATAGACTGAGGTTGTTAATATGGTGTGTTCCTTCATGGTATGGTTCAGTTTGGTATGGTACGATTTGAAGTGGTAAAGCCTAGGGCTGAACAATTAATCGAAATTTTATCAAAATCGCAATACAGCTTGCTGTAATTTTCAAATCGCAGGAGACACAATATTTGTTCAAGCCAAAATATAATTTTAGGTGAATTATTATTACACATCTTATTCTACAGACTCAAGAGAACCTCTTTGCTTCTCACAAAGCTGCACAAATATCTCACATTAATCCTTTTAAGTATGTTTTTTTTTTATATATATATATATAATAATGATGTAAAAATGACCATTCCCTCTGATATCACAATCGCATTTCCTGTCAAAATAATCCCAATTAGATATATATTCAAAATCGTTCAGTCCTAGTAAAGCCCTGGGTCAGGCTTGCAAGAACAGTAGTACCCCAAGAGAATGGTGTCAAGAAATGGAATGGTTGAGGCTGATAACACTGTACTGTACCAAACTGAACCGTTCCACTCAATGGAAAATGGCTAAAGATAAAAGGGACAGCTGTTAAAGAGAATGGTCTATTTAAAAGCACCCACCTTCTTTCTCATGTAGTACACTGAAGGGCTGTAACAATTCATGTTTGGCACACTCCACCACACCCAGACGAGCTTTGGCTTCATCCTCAAATGCCCTGTTGGAGAATGGCGAATAAAGCCAAAATATTCAAGCTGCTGTAAACCTACACAAGATATTCAGCATGAGGTGGTGAATGTATCGTAATGACAACAATTTAAGTGTGGCTTTCATACCTAAGAGTGAAGGGCATGACATCAAAGCGTCGTTCCACTTCGCTGAAGAAAGTACGGGAAGTTTTCATTTTCAAGCCATACTGCTTACTGGGGTCCCTCTTGTAAATGGTGGTCCTCACACCTCCATCTCTGGCCTAATTGTAAATGAAAAATGGGTTAATTAAATTGATGCCCACTTCTTTTACAACAAGCAAAAATAAAAACCTATCGTAAATAATACAAACATCTTTTATTCCTAAAGTGTCTTTAAGGTGCCTTTGAACAAATACATTTTATATGGGATTAAAAACTGAGAAAATCAAACAAAAACAGAATAGAGAAGTCAGTCAGTCAGTCATCATCTAACCGCTTTATCCTCCACCAGAGGGTCGCGGGGGGTGCTGTGCCAATCTCAGCTACATCGGGCGATAGGCGGGGTACACCCTGGACAGTTCGCCAGTCCATCGCAGGGCCACACACAACTAGAGACAAACAACCATTCACGCTCACACTCACTCCTATGGTCAATTTAGAGTGTCCAATTTACCTAATCCCCACATTGCATGCTTTTGGACTGTGGGAGGAAGCCGGAGAACCCGGAGAGAACCCACGCACACACGGGGAGAACATGCAAACTCCATGCAGAAAGGCCCTTGTTCCAACCGGGGCTCGAACCCGGGTCTTCTCGCTGCAAGGCGAGAGTGCTAACCACTACACCACCATGTGGCCCAGAATAGAGAAGTTAAAAGTATAAATATTTCCCAACCCGAGGAGAAGGTTCTGTGACCCCACAGCCAGTACTGTACTGTCAGTACAGTCATGAGTCGGGGTGACAGGAGATTAGCAACAGAGGGGTGGAGACTGAGGAAGGCAGCGTGGAGGTGGAGCATGTCAGAACTTTGATTAATATGCCATATTATACTGTTGCAGGCATCTATTCTGGATGTGATAAGAGCATGAACAAGAGTATTTTCATCAGAGAGGGAGTGTGATTAATAGAAACTGGTGGTTCTGGTGTTCTGACCAACATGATGTTGAGTATATTACTGAAAAGTGAGTAGAGTATGAGAGCAGGAAAAGACAAGAAGACACTGACCTTCCCTTCTCCGGTGCTAATCAAGACATCCACAGCATAGACTTCATGTACCTCAAATTCTGCTTTCTCATGGTCCTTCCTGAAAATTCAGCATCAACAGCAGCCAGTCAGAGAAAGATGGGCATATACTTCATATACTGCGAAAAACTGCGTTCCCAACTTCCTCTTCCCTCTGCTAATTACTAAATGGTAATGCTAGGTACCTTTGCTGGTCTGTTGGGTTTTGGATTATGGTCTTTTCTCCATCTATGACATGTTGTTTAAGCTGATGAGACAGCATACCTATATAAAGACAAAGACAGACAGAACAAAATAGCTTTAAAAACAGGTCAAATTAACCATTTCCATGAAACATTCACATAATGACAATAATGGGGATCTTCCAGTTAAGTTTGAGGTGACTCGAGAAGGAAATTTAACAAAACAAGTCATCCAAACGTAAATGATAACACAATGAGGGGCACTCACCCTCAATAGGTGTGCATTTGAACGACTGAGCGATCTTGCTCCAGGCTTCTGTCACTTGAGTGTTCTGACAAGAGGAGGAAAAGAGTTATTACTTTCACATACAAAATACAATTTTGACTGAACAGTAACAGTTTGAAAAAGCTGACACAGCCAGCTGCTAGCACAGACATCTATCCATTTACCACTGCAGCAGTGAGTTGCATTATTACTTACTAATTAGGGGTGTCACATTTCTTCTTTGATTTGATTTTAAGGTCACGATTCCATTTGATCTTTTTTTTCTCTCTTTTAGCACAGACGCTTCTGCCATTTTTAGACTTGTGTAGTTTGGTCTACAATCATTGGTTTTATGTCATAATAACTTCATTTTTTAATTCCCATTTCGATTGTCTACATGGTGTCATGACTGATATAATATCCATCATTGGTTTGTCATGTACCACACTAAGGCCTCATTGCCAATTTAAATAATTTATTAACAATATGAATGTAACAATAACTTAGATCCATGTAAATGTTTAAATACAGTTTTTTCCACCACTGAATAAGGTCACATGTCTGATGCTACAAACACCCCTATAGGGCTAGCTATCACTTTAGCGCAAGTTGAATTTTGAGGACGTTTCGCTCCAAATGACTTGCCTTTGTTAACAGAGTTGTTTTCACAGTTACGTCTATGTCTTATGATGCACAGGGACATGCACAACATAGCTTACACTCTGTGGTTTTCTTGTTGACAGTGTGAATGCTGTTGGCAAAACGGGGAAAGCAAAATATTTCCACACTGGTGATTTTAGAGAAGCAGCAGAGGATTCGAGTTTGGTCAATACGTCGCCCAAATCGGCAATTGCCTGTTAGTTGCTATTGGGTGGCAGCAGCTTTGGGTTAGCGGGTTGTGCTACAATGGCTACAACCACAACACTGTTTTTTCCCCTCTGGCACGCATGCAGGACATCACACTGGGGGCGTGGTTAAATCCTCGATGTCACCTTTGCTTTCAAAGGTTGAGATAGTGACATTGATTCGATCAATAATACATTGTTTTCGATTGTGACAACCCTAATACTAATACATCACTACACATATTAACACATGCAGCTGTAACCTACACTCGTAACCTACTGTTAAAAGGTAAGAGCAATCTAAAACCAGAGTAGATAAGGTAACTCATTAAGGTTGTAGGTGGTTAAATGTACCTGGTTACCCGGTTTAACAAGGCGAAGAGCTGCTTCTGCACAGAGATGGGCTGCTTTGACTACATCAGCTTTACGACCAGTGATGGGGCTCTCCTACAAAAGTAAGACACAGAGAGAAGAGGATTTAAATGATTGTCCTAAGAAGAAGACACAGAAATCTGTGGCTGGCCCCTTACCTTACTGGCTCCCACAACAAAGCTGTGAGCAACGTTAGCAATAAAGCCATCGACATGAACCCCAAGATCTCTACAAACAATAAGATGAAGAGGAGAACCAGTGAATTAGCAGTGAAAGCAAATTAACCAGCCAAGCTTACTAATGTTGATGCATGAGGCAATCAAGCCTTAGCTTTAGAAGGACAAAATGTCAAGCAACTGAGGAAATTAAACTAATAAAAGTCTATACAATAAGAGAAGTTACAACAAAAAAACAGTAGATTTAAACAGTAGATTTCATCCAAGGCTGTGAATTCAAGGGAGCAGCGCTACACACAGTGATATGGTAAACAGACATACTCAGCCAGATAATTAGACTGAGAATATTGAGAATCACCCAAACCACTAGTGCGTAACAACATTACCATGAGTTTTAACAAACAACTTTAAAACAATTTCACGTGTAGCATGAGCGACATTGAAGACGACAAAGACACAAGTGGCAATACAACAAGTAAGGTGAGCTGATCTCTTCAAACAACAGCTGTAATGATTAATAGATTATTAATCAATTACTTTTTTAATCTCCAACTATTTTGATAATTGATTAATCATTTTGGGGGGTTTAACAATTAAAACACGTTCTGTGGTTTATAGCTTCTTAAATGTGAACATTTTCTTGTTTGTTAACAGATGAGGCTTACTAAAACATCTAACCTTACTTGTTGTTTGTTACACAGGACAGACAGGATGACAAGATCATAGAAGCAGAGAAAAAAACTGACATACAGTAAAAGCCAAAATACCACAAGGGAATAAGGGAGGGCAACACACGGAGGGACTCGGCACACACGGAGGAGGAAGGGGGTGACGTAATTGCAGATTGTGGTGCCTACATTTTGACCAGATCCCCATCTTTAAGTGTGTAGTCAGGGTCACTCTTCAGGGGAGAGAAGTGGCAAACACAGTTATTGACTGAGACGCTGGTGGGAAAGGCAATACCTAGAGAAGGGGAGAGAGAACCACCAAGTCTTCATTTGGAAATCACCCACACGTTTGGCACGAAAACATAGAAGGAAAGAGGGTGTGGCAAATGGTTCACCTCATAAAAACACACTGTCACACTTTCAACCTCCATTGTTTGAAATCACACAGCACAAAATATGTGTATGGCTGCATCTAGGGCTCTGTGCAGACGTGGAATTAACATCCAATCACATGCGGACAGCCTTAAGTTCAGCTGGCACTAACATGCATCTGAGATGCAACACAGGAGATCAGATGCGGCTTCCCCCACCCTGTATGCAAGTAAGCAATGACATCATGTCTTTTGGGAATAAAAAATTATTTTAAAGAGTCTTGATGTACAGATGTGTCTGGTGTTAACATGTTTGTTTCAGTGGCTGTGTGCCTACAGAAGAAGCCAATTAACTGAAAACTCTTAGTTAATCACTAACACTAACACTGCTGAAACGTGAAAATGATTTTCATCATTAGAAAAAGTAAATCATCTCTGTGAATGAGTGAAACACATTTAAAAAAAGAGAAGTGAAACAGTGGATCAGAGGATGACAGCTGGGAAGGCCATCTTTAATCCATCATGAGGACAAGATGTCCTGTGTTCATGCATGACTGAAAACATGGCCACATGTGTCCTAAAACCATCTCTAAATGTGGTCTTTGTGATCAGATCTGAGGAAACACTCAGGACTAACTAGGAGTGTTGTAACTGTACTTATGAAGTGCAAGTAGTGCTGTCCAATGACTTGGGACGGATGTTAATACCAGGTTTCATGAGTCTAGAGATCTTTTATACGGTGCAACGTATAATCTTTGCCTCACCTTTCTTCATTTCCTTTTCCTTCTTAAAGACCTTTCCCGTCTCAGTCATGATATAAGAGTCCCCCTTCCCACAGAGGCTGAGAACAGACACCCCAGGCTTGGCTGCTTCCACCACCAGACGAAGAGCCTCTGGGTGAGACAAGAAGCAAATGATTAAAATAAGCCAAGGCAAGAAGAAGTAGAGTAGGTGGTGGATGTCTAAATACATTGTCGATATATGATCAAACCAGATATTATCCAAGATCTTTACATAAAATGGTGCATTATGGTTTGTTATACAAATGTTAAAAATATTTTATAAATTGTCAAAATGATAACATACAATGGATACTGTATAGACATGCCTACCCTACAAACAGCATAGATCAGGTGTTGGAAATTTAGTATTATGAATTATGATTTAGTATAATAATACTAATCTATGATTAGGATTATGTGTAGTGGTTAGCATGTATGTGTATGTATGTGACCCTTTTGGAACAATGGCCTTTCTATGGAGTTTGCATGTTCTCCCCGAGTGTGTGTGGGTTTCCTCCCACAGTCAAAAAACATGCAGCCACTATAAATTGACCTTAGGTGTGAGTTTGGATGGCCATTTGTCTCAATGACAGGGGACAAATAGCCCAATGTAAACTGGGATTGGCACCATCACCCACCATGACCCTCATGTGTAGGATAAAGCTGTAGAAGATGAATGATTGAGATTATCTGTGTGGAGTCTCATTTGTCCTGGTAATTAATACCATAATTTGTTTTACACCTTCAGATAGCAATGTGATTTATTTGTAAATCATTAAACGTAATCATGTTTCTGAAAATGTATTAATTGATCATATTTACATTTTAAGTAGGATTTTAACCACAACGATGTGTAAAAACAGAGGTGACAAAGATATTACGAGCAGAATGACCGTTCATTCATGAAGACCCCACATTAACACTGTAGCAGACATACTAATGTCACTTACTATAACTAAGACAAACTCTTCAGCTCGACTGTGTGGACACTATTACCAACGAAATAAAAGTGACTTAATATCCGCGGGTTTACATTTTTAGGCAATATACTGCGCTAACAGGTTAGTTAGCCTCCACCAGCAGTAAAGGACAGGCAGCTCTTTCTGTGAAGCAGCTAACAGATGAGCTAGCATCGGCTAAAAATGAACCAGCTGCACCTGCTAGCTAGCCTATTCAGTGTAGCATATGTGTGTCTCGCATGTAAACCACATGGCGGCGACGGCTGCTGATGTTGGGGAACTAACGATGACAGCTGACAGGAGCACAGTATCTCGTCCTCGTCCGGTCACTGAAGGTTTACATAATTTGCAACGGACTTACGGTTGGCGATGTCACCCCCCATCTTGTATTTGGTGACCACCAGGTCCTCGGCTACGGTCTGCTCTTGCTCATCGTCAGACATCTTGGCAGTGAAGTTTCGGTCGCGGCTCAGCCTGGAACAGCCACAGTACCCAGCGGTTCGGCTCGACTCGGCTCAGCTCGGCTCTGATCGCTGCTGCTGACAGGGGCCTCCCGCTACTCCCCCAAGCCCCTCCCACACAAGGCTTTTGACGTCACAACAATCCAGAACAGCCAAAATGCGTGGAAGCCACTTTGAAATGTCGAATGAAGGATTTATATGACAAGACTTTGTAACATTGAACATTGAATTTGCGACGTAATTTTCGACTAGTTATAATTTAATTGTTAATAGTATGAATTGTAGTTGTAGATACCGGTGACGTCATTCTCAAACTACAGTCACTGATATCTGCAATTCAGTTTTTATTAGACAAAATGACGTCACTTTTACCATTCATGTGTAGATGTCTGAAACTGGAATTAGAGATATCTACAATTGAGTTACAGATATTCACAACTGAATTTTAGATATCTATATCTACCTGTTTGCCTCTTCTGAAATTAAATTTTGTGTTACTTTGTAAACGTTCACTTTCTACACCAAAGTTCATACAAAGTGATTTATTATCAGGGCACACATGAGTTGTAGATCCACCGCTGCCTCCGTCAGTATATTTAAATGAGGGTTGTTGTTGTGTTTTTTGTAACTTAGGTGTTTCGTCTTAACTTCAGATGCAACACAACTCACCAAATCTGCCAGCAATAGACCAGCAACTGCTTCTGTGCCTCTATGTCTCAAACTCAAATGACCTGGGGGCCACATGGGCTTCAGGTCTGGTAAGCAGGGGGCCAGTCGAGTGAAAAATAAAAGTACAAATCAACTGTTCAGTAGGGGTAGGCTTAACGTTATATCATGAAAGAATATCATGATGTAGCAAAAACAACATTGGTGATATTTTACATAATTTCAAAATAAAGGTGCTTGATTGGGCTATGTTAAATTTCACTACATAGCCCAGGTAAAAGTGTAACTGGCTTTACTTTGTTTTGTCAAACTACTATCATCAAGTCCAGAGTAACCATTTTGACCCAACTGAAGAACATTACCAACTATGTATTAAAAGTTATAGTCTCAAAAAGTATTTTTATTATGTAGAAAATGTACATCAAATATAATCACACACAGAGGTCTCAGAGGATAAAGGTAACTGAAAACAAATGTACTTGTTCTCAGAAACATGCTTTGTTCATTTATAAATGTAAACAAAAAAAATATAGCTTGTATTCTGTTAATTTCTCGAGGCTCGTGTCTTCAACAGTCAGTGCCATTATTTCTGGAAATGTCCCAAATCAACAGCCTACTAACAAGCCAGACTGTAAATCTGTAACAGACAACAAATCTCAAATGTGTTGGGCCGAGTATTTGGTGTCTTAGGCTACAATAAAGGCATGGCTTCTGTTACCATTTTCTGCTTCAGGTCCTTCATGAATACATCTCAGAGCAAAGCTCATGAGACTGCAAATGTTCCTCATGTAGGCACTGCTTTGGGCTTGAGGAAAATTCTGCTGTGCCAGTAGTCTGGATTGTCAAAAGACCTGTCACCAGCTGCAGGTTCTCCAACTCTCACTCCAGCTCGTACTTTTACATACGGTTCAAATCCAGATCCAGATCGGTGTACCTCTGCTCCCTTTCCCCCTCTCTGCATGTTCTGGTACACTACTGCATCTTCAGGCACCACGGCATTAAAGCAGTCCATGTCCTCATATTCATATGCCTCAACGTCATCCCTTCCCTGTATTTTCAGCTCCCTCCTGTCTTGAAGAGCTTGCCGCAGCTTAGGTTGCCTGTTTGTGTAATGATAGTTGCTGTCCTCCACATATTCATCCTCCTCCTCCTCCTCCTCCTCCTCCACATGTCCTCCAAGCTTTGCAGGCATTGGAGGAGGAGGAGGCTCAAGCGCCGGAGGGCTCTCATCTCTGTCACCACCTCTGATGTCCATGTATTCATATTCAACTTGGTTAGACTCCTGCTGCTCTGAATCAGAATTGTCCTTGCTTCTGGTATCACCTGAGCATGCTGTCACCAATCTCGAGGAGGTTCTTTTTGTGTTTGCTTTCAGCCACTGATTATTGTGCCTGTTCAACGCAGGTGCCTGCTTGTTCATATACTCATATTCTTCATCATCTGGGTCATCGCAGACACTTGATAAATGAGATCTCCCCATTCTGCCGGGTGGGGCTTGAGAGGAACAAAGTAGGGTATCTGAAAAAAACAAAGTCAATAGTGAGAAAAAGAGCTATTTTTCTTTTCTTTTTTTGCATTACATGAAAAAGATGTAATCTTAAAATGTTCATTGTGCAAGAACATTTCCTGAGACTGCTTTTGCCTTTTGGTCAACACATAGAGCTGTTGTGACTCAGCTGTAGAGCAGCACAGATGGCGTTTGGAGGGTGACATGGAGCACTGTCAACCAGGTAGCAAATTGCAGTTCCTCCCCATTGTTACAGCACCATAGAGGAGCCTACACTTGACTTGGCGATTTGGCTATCTTAAATCTGTCACAATGAACAAGAATTACAGCACAGCTATCACCTGAGACGATAGTGGACATAGTCGTGCGACACTTCAACACTAGGTAAGAAAACTGTTATCCTTTTTACTCCTGTTGTCTGATGTTGTTAAAGTAGTGTAGACTCATATTTTCTGTAGTGAAATCATCATTTTATATTTGATATGGTTTATTAAGATTGTTTAGAGGATCAGTTTTTGTGACATGGTGTTTTTAAATTATTGCTGCTGGCTTTAGTCTCACTGTGTTCTATAAGCTCCATGTTACTACGATTGCTTGCCTATAAAGTAGGAGTGCTGTAGTGAGGGTAATGCACTAAAATGCCTTTTGTCAAAGTCAGTGGTCATTTCATCACCACAGTGACATTAAACAGCTCCTCTGCACTTTGACCAAGTGCTGTCCATGGTTCTGATCGCTTTCTCCTTTGTCCGTGCTACATTTTTAATACAATAACCAAAGTTAAATACAAATTGTTGCTGGTTTAATATATTCTGTGTACCCTGTGTGTGTGCTGTGCTTTGTTATTTTCAATTAGCGTGCTTTGTCTTATTTTGCTGTATGTAGTCGCTAGTCTCTGTGCATATCACGCCACAGTAGTGTAAAGTTTTTGCCCTATCTATCGCAGGAGTCAAACTCTGCTTATGTAGGGCAGGCCAACTTCCAAACGGAAGGTCTAGTCTACATGCCGATGTATCTCTGAGCAAGACACATAACCCCATGGTGCTCCTGATGGCTGTGACAGCAGCATGTGAATGGGTATGATAGATGCCCAAATAAAGGTAAACAGGAAAAATTGTGGTGTAAAGCACTTTGAGTGGTCAATAAGACTAGAAAATTGCTGTATAAATACAGACCATTTACATATAATTTAATTTAATATTGGGATGTGCATGTAACACCTGAGTGCTTTAATGTAAAATATGTATGCCTTCAGACAGGGCTATGTGTGTGAACAAAGTTATGTGAACAAGCATTTAGCTCTTACTACATTTTTACTATGGAGACTTGGTGGTAGTAGTATTAATCTTCTAATGTTAATCTAATCTAGAAAGCAAATGAATTGATTTCTCAATGTATCAATCTAAAGCATTACTGTATGCAGTAGATTAAAATGCCAAATAAATGGTATGTGATCTCATACTCAGGCCAGTCCTATCATAATGTAACTGTATTAGAAGTACTATGGACAAAAGTGGTGTTTGGCTGTTTGTGCTCTTAGGGCTGTGTAAGTGTTCTGTGTTCCGAGTATCACCTCTCTCTGGGCTGTCTCCAGGAAGCACATATCCATTTTGGTCCTCCTCCTCAATTTCTGGCGAAGGCGTCTCTGGTGGACCGCCAGATATGCTGTCCCTCTGTGACATGTAAGCGCTGTCCTCACGGTGACGCCGTTTGAGGCTCCCAGGCAGAAGAAAGTCCTCATTCATCTCTAGCTCTACTGCTATGCTGCAGCCCTCTGAACTCTCTGACACAGTGCGGGCTGAGTTGAGGCGAGAGCGTGACTGCCACATAGCCTGCATGAGACAACACAAACAGACCTGTATTAGTAAACTGTCATAAGCGAGGACGTGCAGTATTATGATCATGTATTATGTGAACTGATGACAGTGAATCAAATTAATAGTTTCACACCACAGGGACAGTTTTAGCTACCTGTGCTGGGTTGTCAAACCCTGGAGTCATAGGTAGATATCCAGCTACACTTGATGGATTTGGAACCACCTTAACAAGAAAGTGCAGAAGTCAAATTTTGACAGAAAAGACGTTTTTCTAAACAAATTTTTCATAAAACTGACAGGAAATAGTGTCCCTTACTCTGTGAATATCATTCCTGGAGACGTGACTGAAGCCTTTAGATGGAGACATATAGTGGGATGCTAGAGTCATTCCATCTTCAAAATCCTCTGCCTCCTGATTCTTCAGGTCAAGGTCGAGATCATCCAGATCATCCAGATCATCCAGGTCTGCACTCCGCTGGGCAACTTCATCCACGGGAGAATCCTGTTGGCTGCAGTCCTCCTGGTGGACCATGGGGAGACATGGATCAATGCACTACATGTAAAATTTTACTGGAAGTTCCAAGCTTTAGCCCAAATTCATTCTTACTTTGACCACTAGGTAGCGAGGCGGGTCTCTGGCCATCCTGGTAAATTCATTCGCCAGCTCTTTGAATGTTGGACGTACATTTTCATCAATCATCCAACCTGAAAAATAGAGGACAACAGTCAGACATTGCAATAAAATTCTAACGTTTTATCAATACATGAATGACTCGTTAGTGGGACTGTAGAAAAGCATAAGTAGGTTTCAAAATAATTCTAATGTGGATGTGCTTACAACAATAACTCTCTCCAAACACAAGGGGAACATTATTATTTTTTACAAGTATTTGACAAATAAATAATTTGATCATGGCAGTAGATGCAAAGTCACACACATTTCATTATACCCTATGGTGGACATTAAAGGTGCTTGCACGAACTTCCATGTATACATGTATAATGTATATATTTGCTTATTTGTACTTCAGCTCAAATGCAAAAGAAGCACAGAGGAGAGACACTCACATTTGACCATGACCATGTAGACATCGATGGTGCAAATTTGAGGCTGAGAGAGACGCTCGCCCTTTTCCAGGAGATCAGGAACCGCTTGTGGACGCATTGTTGAGTACGGCTCTGCTCCGTAGGACATAATTTCCCATATTGTCACACCTAAATGAGGGTCAGAGTTGCATGAATCTCCACGAGTGCTACAGTTCAAATATCTTCACGTCTGCTACTGGTTTCATGAGGGCTCCGTGTGAGCCAAACTCACCGTAACTCCAGACATCACTCTGGTGTGTGTATCTACGAAACAAGATGCTCTCCAAGGCCATCCACTTGATTGGTGTCTAAACATGTTGGCATCAAAAAAAGTTCATTACCTCAGTAAAAACACTTAAGTATGTAAATGTGCAAAATAAACTAATGGATATACAGTAAACTTGGGTTAATGAAATTCATGCATATCTTTACCAAACTACGGACCTTAACCTCATTGTAAAAGTACTTCTTGTCATCAGGAGAAAGCAGGTCTGGGATGCCGTAGTCGGAGATCTGGACGGTGTAATTGCTCTTCAGGAGCACATTTCTAGCAGCCAGGTTCCTGTGGACCATCCTGTTCTCCTCCAGGTAATACATGCCCTGATGAGAGGGAGCAAGATTGTTTTCTAAGTGTTTAATTTACTGGTGGAACAAGCCTTTCGCGTGAAACTTCACACACAACCACAGAAATAGGATGGTTCTTTACCTTGGCGATTTGAACACACCAGTTGAGCAGCCTCTGCGGGCTGAGGTTCTTCTTGCAGTTTCTGACATGCTCCAGCAAGGAGCCTTGGCTGCTGAGCTGGGTGACAAGCTGCAGGCTGGCTCCAGGACATATACCCAGGATCCTGACCACATTAATGTGGTCCAAACTTCCCATCACTGCCATGTGCTGTAGGGAACATTTAAGGTGATTTAGACATGTCATTTAGTTATATATAGGTCTGAATACATATCTAATCAAATAAAGTGATTATTTTGACTGAATCTGCAATCGTGATACAATTTACGATATTAGAGGGAATGGTTATTTCAACATAATTATTCTCATTTTCATTTGAAAACACATTTAAAATGATTACTGTGTGATATTTGTGCAGATCTGTGAGAAACAAAAGTTTTCTTCAGTCTATAGAATATGATCTAAAATGCTCATTTGACACACATTTTGACTTTAAGAAATATTGTCCCTTCTCAATAAAAAAAAAATCAGCCATAATAATGGGTATATATCAGCGCTGGAGAGATGGAAAATCATCATGTTATAGGGTTAGAAATGTGTGTCCATGGTTTGATACATTTTGATATATAAGTCAAATCTTATATAAATCAAAACCTTTCAATCCTAAAGACAGTGAACCTTTCTCACACCAGATCTCCCTGAGGTCTAAGGATAGACGTGCTGCTTACTGTACAGGCTGTAAAGCTCATCAAGGAACACTGTGTTTGTGACGTTGGGCTATATAAATAAAAGTGACTTGACCTGTCACCTCAGACAGATGACATATGCTGTATATTTTTTCCTTACATCTGTCATCTCATAGAACGTCTGCCGACCAGTGCGATCATGGATTGTCTTGATGGCCACAGGAAGCTTCACTGTGTCGCCCTCAGGAATCCAAATACCCTGTGAAGTAAGCAGACATAAAGGACTTGTTGTTTTTGAAAGAAAAAGACTGTATATGCAACAGCATTAAAAAAAATAAAACAAGCACCTTATGGACCGATCCAAACACTCCATTACCCAGCAGCTTGATCTTACGGAGCTCTGAGGGCTTCAGGGTCCGAGTACAGACTTTAGCTCCTTTCTCTCCAGGCTCCAACGGCTCAAAACTCTGTTGGCAAGTTGAGAATTCATTAACAAACAAAGCATAACCGAATGTTGATGCCCAAGTTTTAGACTGGCACTGACCTCTCCACTCTCCATGTACCTCCTCATTGCTCGCTTACGACGAATGGCGATACCTCTGCGGTACAAAACAGTCAGCACAAAGACGGAGAATGAGACGAAGAGGAGGGCAATCACTCCCAGGGCAATGGCTGTGGTCTCTTGTCTGGGGAAGTAAATGAAAAGTAGGAACATTATGATCCCATGATACTGAATTAAAATGTGAAACTATGTCAGAGTGAGAGGAGAAACATACCCAGAAATATACCGCTCAGACACCCCACAGTCTCCAATTCCAGGACCAAAGCATCTGAACACAAAATACAAACAGGGTCAGTTTAAAGCAGAAAACCATGGCTTATATGTCTATAAACATAGACCTCTCTTCATCCCTTACCCTTGGGTACAGTTGACATGGCATGATTCACAGTGGCCTTGCTTGTTGTGGTATTTAAAGATGACTTCCTCCCCTCCCATCACGCCCTCAGGACAAGAGGAGACACAGTGTGGACCGTCCTGCAACCTGGCACATGCAACACACTGGTCTGCTCCCTGTAAACAAGGAGGCAGAGTTTAGGAAACGGAGGCTGATTAAAAAAACACACACACACACATACACACACACAAAAACAAGATACAAGGGTGTTTCAAAAAGCTCTCAGCCTCACCCTGAAAATCATTTTTTTTGAAAATCAGTCATGAAGAAAAAAAAACAAAGAAATGGACAAGATGGCGGCAGAAATGGCCAAATGTGGCCTTAAACTGTTGCCCTGTGTACCTTACTCAACTGAGCTGGCTCAATTTGACTCTTATCTGTATATTAAACTGAAATCTCTTTTGTGTTGTCTCCATTTTCAGGTACAGGTACTGTCAGTGGACCAAGTGCATCGATAGGAGAGATAGCACTTGGTCAGAGGAGAGAGAGATAGGAGAACGCTGAAAGATAATGCAATAACAATAGTAACTCAGTAAAAAGTAAAGCTAACTGGACCGTTATAAGGACATATTATGTTCAAAATTGTGTTGGATTGTATGTTTGTTATGTTCAGTGTATGTATGTATTAATGAGTATGTGTACATGTATTCATGTGTACATTCATGAATATAATATAGGATTTTTTTCATTTACATATTTGATTTTATCTACATTCAAAACTCTTATAAGTGTGCACACTGGACACACTATTTATGAATCGCTTGTTTACACACTCTTTGTTAGTCGCTTGCCCTGAGGGCAAATTATTAAGCCAATAAGTTATTGGCTTGATGTGAATCAGACTAAACTGATATGTGTTATTTTTCCAGTGAGGCCAAAAACGTTCTAAAATGCCGTTTGGAGTATATTCATGTCAAAGATAAAGCCACTAGGTGGCAGCAGCACCACCCCAAAGGTTTTGACAATAGGATCGTTGAACCTGAGGAACTCGTTTGGTTTGTGCAAATCATAAGTCAAAGCATGTGATAGTCTAGCACTGGTTTGTCAGTGCGTAGAGAGCAGCATACCGGGCCTGTGCAGGTCTCCTTCCCCTCCTGGACCTTACACTCAGGGTGACAGGGCAAACACTCCCCTGACTGAGAAGCAAACTCACGCCTCTCCCTGCAATCAGGGCAAAAAGTCAGTCACTTTTAAAAAAATCTTTCAGCACACTGCAGATAACACGGTGTTGAAGGAGCCACACCACATCAAACACGACTCACACAGGACAAACACGAATATTAATCTGATTATCAGTTATTTTGTGGGGACTGACCCAGTTAAGAACATGCAGTCCGGCACGCACGTGCGTCCCCTGCTGTATTTCTTACAGGACAGGCACTGGTTTGGCCCTGGACCCCAGCAGCCTTCAGGAGAGCATAGGGGGTCGCACATGTGGCCCTCACTCACTACAGACATGAAGGAAACAAACATCCTGTGTCATCAGCAGCATTGAACACTAACAAGAGAGCTACAAACAATCCAGTGACCCAACTTCACTCACCACACTGGCTTCTCAGCTGGTTCTCCTTGATGTCAATGGGCTTCTGGCGCCGCCGCGAACCACTGCTGAAGATACGCGTCCAGTTGACCGTGTCATGGTAGCACAGCTTCTTGTTCCCGGTGATATAGACACCGCCGTCGTTTATTTTCCGTAGTGAGCGTAACCCCAGAGAGGTCAAAGAGGAGATCTTCATCACCAGGAGAGAGTAACTCCTGAAAAACAAGACAAATGTTGTGAGAGACATCAACATTGGCCCATATTAAACTGTAATGGAAATGGTCTTAAAAGTATTGATTTTATGGGAAATTGAAAATCATGTGAAATTTGATACTACAGTAAGTATTTTTACAAATTCCAACTGATAAAAAAATATGCATAAGAGATACAAAATTAAGTTAGTTATACTTGACTGATTATTCTGTGCAGAGTGAGACATTTGGATTTTACATATCCAGTCCGGAAAACTTTTGTAACACTTTTCAAATTTCACATGTAACAACCTGATGGGAAATATTAGCATTAGAAAAGTTGCAGTGATTACATGATACAATTACCAGAGGTGGAAAGTAATGAATTACATTTACTCTACTCGTAACTGTAATTGAATTTGTTTTTTGTGTAGTTCTACTAAATTTGCAAATCACTTTTACTTAAGTATGCTCTTTTGGAAGTGCTGTACCTCAATACGTTTTGAATCACATCTGTAACTGAGTTAAAAAATGTTGGCCTGAATTTAAATAAATAAAAAAATGGCGCTAATTAAGGAGAATGTTAAAGCATTTCTGACCTTTGAAGTTTTGCCTTTAATTAAAAACAATTCATGTGTGACTAAGAAACTTTTACTCTGAGTACATTTTAAACAAGCTACTTTTTTTTACTTAAACTTGAGTACATTCTTAGATTAGTACTTTTACTTAAGTAAAATGTTATACAAAATAGTGGGACTTTTACAAGAGTAGAATAGAATTAGAATTCAGTTGTCTTTCCAACTCTGACAATTACATACTTCTTTATTTTCATAAAGTGCAACCACTTTCTAACCCAAATACTTTTTGTAGCATTTCAACATTTGAAAGACGATGTAAAGAAAAAACATATGAATGCATTAAAAGTTGTGCCCATCACCAAGTTAAGCAGTCAGTGCCTTAGCCCAAGAAAACAAACCATTTTACAGAGAGAGGCGTCCATGTGAATTATTTACTGTACCTTCGAGAGCTTCCTCCTCTAAATGGTGTTAAAAAAATGGAGGAGATAAAGAGATACAAAGACACAAAAACACAGTGAGATTCATGCCAGAGGAGGTGTAGTCTGCTCAGTCAAAAACACAACAACATGATTGCAACATCACCTTTGTCCATGTGAGACAATGTCAGGACAAAGACAAAGACAGAGACAACAAAGGTCTGCTCACTTGTAAAGGGTTCTGCCTTGAATTGTTTGGAGGTTAGAGAAAACGGACAGGTCAGACACGTTTGTAGGCCAAGACTGGATACAGAGGAAATCTGAAAAAGGCAGACATGTTGTTTCAGAGGCCTGAACCAGATGCAAAACACAGTCACGTGTCATTGAAAGCACGCGTTTCCTGCTCCCTCACGCACCTGTAATCTCCCGCACTGTGTTGAATATTTTCAGTTTTTCTGGATCGAGGGCTGGTACGCCATTGTATTCATCACTTTTAAGAAGAAGAAAAAAAGACACAACAATAAAGTGAAATAGATACAGTATATAACATGCTAAAACAACAAAGAGCCTTGTTTACCCTTTGATTCCAGTCACCAGGAAGTGCAGACTGCCTTGTATCTTTGTGCAGTTAATGAAACTGTCGATGTTGAGAGCATCGACAGTTTGTCTGGTTAGACTTCCTGTGCCAAGACAAGCTGGAGTAAAATGAATAAGAGGAGAGGAAAATGAAAATAAATCAAAAAATGTCAACAGTTATGCTTAAAACTATCCACACATAAGTGTAAATAACTTTGCTCAAATACGTTAATTAGCTGACATGTTGAGGAGCTTAATTATTACCATTTAATTAATGGTAATAAGGGATTGTGAGGCACTCCCTTATTACCCACTTTATTTCCCAATTATGGAGCTATAGTAACACGATCAGCAAAGCAATCAAAAAATAGACAAAACAATCCAAGTTTTTTAATACAGTTACAGCGTGCTTCATTCTCACACATGATGCCTCACAATCACTATACACAGTGGCACAATTAGTAATTGAAAAAAAATTACACGGGCAGTTTAACTTGCATATTTATTTCCACACAATAACCACACACTCACGCAGATGTGTCTCCAAAATGACTTTGCAGTTAAATGTAATTTATTACCCAGTTTTAACATAGAATGCATGCTACTGACCATATAAATGATTCAAATTAGGAAAATAAATGAATAAATATGTCTAAATAAGAAAGAAAGAAAGCTTTTTTGAAACAACTGTGTTGAGTACAGTGTTGTAATGTAAACATATTTGTACTTTATATTTCTCGCCTCTTTTACTTTTACTCCAGTACTTTTCCCATAACTATCTACTGTTACATGTTACTACCAGATCAAAATCAGAAGAAGAAGAGTTGGTCAAAGGTCTGTATTTATATAGAGTTGACCACTCAAATCTGCTGTACCCTACAGATTTGCCATTCACCCATTCACATCCATTCACTCACACATTCATACGGCGCATCCATTCTTTTTTTTTTTAATCCATTCACACTGTCATAGCCAGCATGTCTTGCCCAAGGACACATCTAGCAAAGCTCGGTGTCTAACCTACAGCCTTCCGGTTTAAAGCCAAACCCGCTCTACCACTGATCCACCGCCACTCGATTCTAACTCCTGAATTATTTACTACTTTTACTTCTAAAAATGACACATCAGAAAATGACTTTTGACACTTAAGTACAGTAAATGTCATATACTTAAGGACTTTTACCTTTGGGACAGAGGCCTCCACAGGGCTCACACCTTTTCACTCCATTCTTGTCCACCTCCATTTTGTCAGATGGACAGTTACTCACACAGGAGCTGCCATCCACAACAAAGTTAGCTGTCAAAGTAAATGAACAACAACATGTTTTTGTTTTAATAGTGCTTCAAAATGTGCATGAGCAGGTTGAGAATTGAGCTTTATGTCGAGTTTTTACTGAATGACTCACTGGGGCACTGCGGCACACAGATGGAGCCATACTGGTACTTGGCATTGGGGTTAGGCTCCAGTTTGAATGTGTGCTTGTTGTAGATAAGGGTCTGAGGACACTGCGGCACACAAGAGCCCGAGTTGTTGAAGTTCCTGCACGCCTGCGAAGAGTCGGAAAATTACAGGTGTTACATAAAGGTGCAGTACGTGACTTTTGGTGATTTATGTCGTTGTTGATGTTATTATTCTGCCCCGGTTTGGTCGACAGGGAAATGATGTGACTATTTGTATGCTACATCCTCTGAAAACACAGTACAATCAGATGTGACTGAGGGAGCATTTGTGAGTATACAGTGGCAGTGTAGGTTTGTAGGTGTGGGTATTTGGCCACTCAAACAGCTGAATGACCAGATTTTTAGAGCAGCAGATTTCAATTCTTTGTGTCACCTCACTTTACTAGTGCAATGTTGCTGTTGCCTCCATCTGTCTTTACATATAACACATCACTTCCTGTGCTCAGTGTGAAAATGGTGATGATGTGACCCAAAGATCTTAACACTGCTATACTTTAGTTACTTTTTATTCATAGTAGTAGGCTACACTGCCAAACTATATCCAATCACAAGAGTAAGATGATGATGAAGATAGGGACGGTGAATGCCAGAGGTGGGACTAATGACATCATCGTTTTGGTGTAGTAGTGTATTCACTGTCTACACGAAAAAGAAACAGAGAGAGAGTTGTGTGGAGCTGATAGACCGGCATGTAACTGACATTTTGTTCTTTAAAAGTTACACACTAATGTCTCTGTTCAATTTAGGGGTCTAATGCATGACACTGTGTATTATTTACACACTGTGACCTGTGATCAAAAAACTGACTACAGACTGTTCATAGGATGCCTGCCATAAAGTCATGAAGCAGTGGACTCACAAAGCAGTTTGCATCCAAGGGTCCAGTGCAGCCACCAGCACACTCTATGTGACAACACTCGCTGGGGTTTATACCAAAGCATCTGCCGTTGCACTGAGGGGCGCACACCGACTTTGTCACTGAAAGAAATTTGACAGAAAGACAGAAAGCATTTTTAAAGTGTCGTCCTCACAAGGAGCACAATTCATCTGCAGTTTCACAACATAACTACACTGGTACTTAACTGAAGGAGTATAATCCTTTTTTCTTCAAATCTGATATATAAAATGTAAGACAATGCAAAATGTGAGGCACTCACAGATCTGACAGCTGTCATTTCCTGGACCCCAACATGGCACGTTTCCACACGTCTGGTCACAATCTCCTGAAACATCATTTCAGTATCAGTACGTTGAATTAATTGTATACATGTTCATATTTACGTTGTAAAAGACATTTCTTTAAATATCCCTGCTGTGGAGAGATTGAGATTTAATAATAATAATAATAAAAAATAATTAAGCCAGAGTTAAGATGAAGGTGAACATGAGCCTTCAGCAGTGAGGGATGTTTCAGTGTTACTTTCCTTTTTGATTCCTTGTTAAGGTTTCTCTGGAATGATGTTATTGTTCAATCTTTATTTTACTAGGAAGTCACATTGAAACGTCCTCATGTGACACCAGGCCAAGACACGGTCAGTTAGACAAGCACATGAACAACAAATACCATCAGAAAACAATATTACACACAACGAAACAAAGTACAATGCAGCAATAGTTAGGTATTTATTAATCAGTTAAAGTAATTGCAGTTCCAGGAGTTCCAGGAACATCTTGATTTGCCTGTTTTTGTTCTGACAAGAGGAACTTTAAACTGAAGCCTGTAGTGAGAGCTGTAATTATACAAGTAAATGTCTGCCTCAAGTAAGTAGAAGGTTTCCAAAAAATTGACACTTAATGCCAATAAAGTTGTTGGCATTAAAAAGTCAAACTCAAGGCATTTACTTTTCTAAGTAAGGACGGCAGTTCCTGACACTGAATTTATTTATTGCAAGGAGGGAAACAATGAAAGTGAGCAATACTACTCCAGTGCACATACTTGTAATAGAAGTATGTAAGTATGTAGAATAGCCTTTAATGTCATCGTAAACACAGTTAATGCAATGACATTTGTGGGTCAACTCCCACCAGTGCACTTAAAAATACAATTAGCACAGTTTGTGATTGTATGCATGTGGGCCACTCTTATGACTTCAATAATTGAATTGCCCATAAATTAAGTTTTTTAAGTGGTTTGTCTGACAACTAAAACTCCTGTACCAACTGCCAGAGGGCAGAAGGTTGAAGAGACTCTGACCAGGGTGTGAGAGGTCTGTGAGGATGTTTTTTGCCCCGCTGAGACAGCGGCAGCTGGCGATGGCCTCCAGTGAGGCCAGGAAGTATTAAGAGGAATGAACGAGAAAGGCAGTAATGTGGCATTGTGAATGCCAACTGTTGTAAAACAAAGAAGAAGAAGAAGGAGAGCACTGACTGAGAAAATATGAACCCACTCTTGAGGTAATTGACATGTCTAATAACATTCCACTGCACTCACTTTTAAGCCCGTTTCCCTCAATCGTAATTGGAGCCGTTCCGTCCTTCACTATGTCCAACCAGTTCACCTGCGGAGCGTAGCTCAGGTACTTGTTCTGGATGATCTTGACTCCTCCCTCCAGTATCTCTGTGGGAGGAACACATGCATGCAGATGGAGAAAGAAAATTAGCAAAGCAAGCCCAAACAGGCCTGTGACTCATCCTATCACATCTCCGCCACTCACTGTTTACTACAGCACATTACAAACGCAGTATAATGCGCCGGAGCTCGTGTTACAGTGGCAGTTGAGAGGCTGAGCTCATGAGACATTCCAGGGGCTTCGCATCACAGCGAGCGCACACACAGCGCCGCTCTCTGATGACCGGCACGCTGAAGGTGTGGCTGCGCTGTGTGGGTGTGGGAGCTCCAGGTGTAACATCCAACTGGCGCTGTTATCTGCTCCCTGCAGCCTCCCACACACCGTATACTACAACTGTATGGCTTCCTGTGTACCTGTGAGGTGTGTCAGGCCCAGTTCCTGGAGGCCATACTGTCCATCCTTCTGGTAGTTGACCATCACAGCCAAGGCGTACTTGTTCTCATAGAGCATGGTGCCTCTGATGATACGCAGCTGGTCCAGAGGCAGGCGGCTGAACTCATTGACGGCGAACAAGATGTAGCCCGTCACCTCTCTGATAGACTGTGGAGTTAAAAGAAAACACACAGAGGTGTTAAGGGAAAGCTGTTTTTATTATTCATAATGATCAAAAGTTGGCAGATTATGTGTGTTTTCATTGTGTATTAAGTCATCGTGACTGTTGACATGATGATTAATAGAGAAAAGAACAGAGATGAGCTAACCAGTGAGACAGACACATCACCCAAGTTAGATCACGATAAGAGCTTTGTTTTGGTTTAAACATTCTTGTCTGGACTAGCTGCCAGTTCTCAGTGACAAATGCAGTGACACATAGTTTACAGTACACCGTTGTTTTTTGAGATGATGCTCTTTGACACCGCAGCGTGTGCAAAGCCTCACCTGCAGGAAGGAGAAGTCTCTGGTGTGCTCCATCATGGTGATCTCAAGGTTCCCCATCACGATCTCACAGCCGGTGTACATGTCCTTCATCAGGTTGTACTGATTCTCGGTGTTTCCTGTCATGCTCAGACTGTTCTGTGTGCCGTCACAAAAGGCCACTGGAGAAATAAAGCATGCACTCTTGTTAACAGGTGTCTTTAGTGTCACTGAGACAGATTATTTAATTAAAATCATCATTTCCAAGTTTGGTGAACACTGATCAACATTTTAAGACATTTTACGAATTAATTGGGAAAATAGTCGACGGATGAATAAGTCATGAAAAGGATCGCTAGTACCGGTATTGTGACTTCATAGTGACATCATAGTGGGCTCATTTTTACCATATCATAATCAGTTCTTTGACCTTAGATTCAAAAGTTCAAAAAACATGTGTGACATATTCATGACGTCACTTATCATATGATGAGGATCAATGTAAGCGTTATTTTTGTTGACTAATCATTACAGTTGAGCATTAAGAGATACGATCCAAATTAATATTCCCACAATGTTTGGTAATAATCTGTCAGTACATTGGTGACGCACACACACACACACACAGAAGCATGTACGCACATGCCCACTTCTGCTGGTTTGCAGCTAATTATCGTACAGAAAATCTAAATTTTAATGAGGCGACAGTGTAACGTTTTTACAAAGAGCGTTCTGTGCTTCTTACTACGAGCTTCTGTTCTGGTCACACCAACTCAGTGAATGTGCTGCAACTGCGTGAGACAAACTGATGATTGTGCACAGGACGTGTGTTCCTCTGTGACACAAACATACAAAGCTTTGTTTATGATCTGTGGGAGTTCAGCGCTTCAGCGTCACTGGAGAGCTACTTTGCTATTCAAATGTCAGACACCAGGCCGTCCAGTTTGAACTCCAACACCAATGGCGTGTAGCAACAATAAAACAAAAATAGTGCTGTCTGGACTGATGTGTACACAACAGCACCAAAAACACAAGAGCGTGTGTCCACGTTCATGGTATAAACAAACAAATAAACATTTTATTACAATAAAAAAGGTTTCAAATGACATAACATGTTAGTTTGTCACCAGTTAATGGAGGATTTTAAACTTCTTAATGGACATAAAACAACAAACACTTTTTTAATTTAAATTTGAAGCAATACTCTAATAGAAATATTGTGTTGTGTCTCTCGTGTGTGTTTACACAGTGCATAAACATTGTATCGATATACTGTATATATACCTCTGCTATATTGATATTGAAGAAAATGATATCACAACATAAACTGTTACTGCATTATTGCAAAGCCCTAACACAGGATAAAAGAATAGTTATCATCAGCCATGCTACTATGCTAATGCCCTGCTTTAATCACTGCAACGATGATTTCATAAAAGCCAGGAGGCCTTTATAATGGATAATAATAATAAATGCTAGTAGAGTGTACGTGTATTATCACTTTACTTTAAAATAAAATTGGTTTTGGCTTCTATAGCTTTAGTCTGAAGCTTTAACTAATATTGCTTCTGTTTGTTTACACTTTCTAAAGCTGGTTCCATTCAAACTATGCTGAATTCTTCATTAGCAGATTGGTGTAACAACAACTATCACTGGTTCGCTTAAATCCAGGAGAACATTTTTCAAGTTCCCTTTCACCTCCACACCCCTAATAAACATGTATGCCAGAATATCCACTGACATAAGTGAATGTGGGTGAATAGAACCGTTTACTCGTTATCATGAAATCTGTCAACTCTGAATATCACATGGAAAAACTCTTCAGCTTCTTCTATCGGCTTTAATGTTGATTCTGTTACAAAGACCTTAGGAATGTGTGTTAAACAACATTCACACACAAGTTACCTACACTTAATAATTATTAACCTCACAGCAACATGTGAGAGAGAGACAGGGTGAGAGAGAGAGAGAGAGAGAGAGAGAGAGAGGGAGACGTGCAATGACCATGTCCTCCATCTATAAAGTCCTGATAAGAGTCATTTTATTGTATTTCTGAGAACAGTGGGTACACTGGATCTCTGCTCCACTTCACACAAATGGCAAAACACATCTGCCCATTTAAATAATGACGTTTTTCCACTGAGATGTTTTTCGATATCTTGTTTGAATTTTCTAATCTTCTCATCTCTCTCTCTCTCTCGCTGATTAAATACTGACAAATTCATAGCTAACTTGAGGTTTAAAGGGTGACATTAGTCACGCTTAGTTTCACAATGGATACCTGTTGTTTCTAAACTCTCGTTGACGGGAGATAGACGCAGGAAACTATGCTCTGTTCAAGGTCGTCTCCACAGAAATCTGAATTCACCATCGTCAGAACTTAGACACCGGAGGATATGAGAGCAAGTCATTCCAGAGACAGCTGGTGTTGTCCAGGTTCTCATAATAACTACATGTGTCAGCTCTTGTGAGCTGCTCATCAAAATCTTGGCTGCTCATATTTGATGTTACCTGTGTGTGCTATATGAAAACACCAAGTCTACACTTTACTTTCGGGAAGTCTTCTCATTTGTATCCGTTTGATCAATAAAGTCTGATGACGGTTTATGAGCTGTTTTTATCTACTCCACCTTAGTTAAATTCAGAGAGCAGCTCAGTGCTATCAGTGGGCGACTCAAGCTTTTGACTCGACACTGTTTGAAGTGACTGTTGACTGAGAGGTCGTCGTAAACACCTTTGTGTGTGATCTTAGACACACACACATACACACACGCACGCTTGTACTGTTGAGGCAGACAATCCGGTATGAACACATTCACTACAGTGTGTGAGTATGGTTGGTATGCCAGCCATAGACATACACATACATGTACACTGAGTACAATCTAGAGCTGTGGACTGAGTGGGTTTCCTCTGTCACAGGAATGAATGGGGTGGAGGGTTTCGAGTCAGTGTACACACACACTGGGACATTCATAGACAAGATGCATTCCCTTGCCCCTCACCATAACCCTTACCCAGTGTTCCCCAATCCAATCTCTCCTCCAACACACCTGATTCAAATGAGTGGGTTGTTGTCAGGTTTTTGCAGAGCTTGGTGATGAGCTGACTATTTGAATGAGGTGTGTTGGAGCAGGGAAAGATCTAAAACATGCAGGACAGTGGGTCCCCAAGGACTAGGATTGGGAAACACTGACCTAACCTAACTCGAAGCCTAATTCTAACCCTGTGGTTTATCAGTTTTTTTGGTCTTCACACAGATGCATGCACAAGTGTGCGCACACACAAACACACACAAACTGGTTTCCACGACTTCAGAGGACATCGCATTGACTTACATTCATTTCCTGGAGACTTTCTCTAACCTTAACCCTTAGTGCTCACGTGGCACAGATCAGAGCCACAGGTGCACCCATGGTAAATTGCCGCGGGTATAATACACAACTCCTTATATGGACATCCTGGGGGTGTGTGTTTAATGGTCACATCTTCAGGCTTTACCAAATGAAGATTTTTTTCATCTTCTTATGTGTTGTTGAGTCAAAGTCATGATTACTTTTATATTGCATATAATCCTAACACTTACTCTAACCTCGGCCTAACTTTGAAACATGTCTTTACCTTAAAATGTAATCATTTGCATTATGGGGCCTTGATTTTTGAACCCATAATGAAGACAAGTCCCCATAATGTGACTGTGTAAACAGATTTAGGTCCCCACAACATAAGGAATATCAGATACACACACACATAATCACCTTCTTTAACCGTTAGAACACAGAGCATTTAACGTATATACAGAGGCAATAAGAATGTGCTATATAGAGTGTGTTATATCCTTTTTTCAGCACAATCTATAGACATTTGGAAATATGTCAAAGTTAAAAGTTTGCTTGGCTTGTTTTTATGAACAAAAATAAAATAATAAAATAAAATAAACAGTCTATTTTGTGACTTTTGCACAATTATCGCTACTCCTGTTTGTTGTTGTTGTTTTTTTAACATGCGATACAAAATTAATCATAACTTTGACTCAACAACACATAAGTAGATGAAGAAAGTGCATTTTATAAAGCCTGAAGATGTGACCTATAAACACACACCCCAGCATGTCCATATAAGGAGTTGTGTATTATTCCCAAAGAATGTATTCTTTTTCTTCTTAATTCTTTTAAGAAATTACCATGGGTGAACCTGCAGCACTAAGGGTTAAAAAAAAGAGTACAAAACAAGCATCAAGTTGTATTCAGGCTGCTCACACTTCTCTGTGTGAGCGGTTTACAAACACTGCACTATGGCAACCTTCCCAGTCACTCTGTCACCAGCTAATATCTCACACAGTCCATGAACTCACTGCTAAATGCTGTCATTGTCCTTGGCGCTAATGTATAACCTATCTCACGATGAAAACATAACGTGGATCGGGTTATTTTTCATTGGTCTGTTACCAGGGTTCCAACACTCCAAAAGAAGAGAGGGAGAGAACGAAAACAATGGAGGGAGGAGGAGGAGATAAACAAGCTCAATAAAGCAGTTGAGACGATGACTGCAGTAAACAGAAACTTGGCACAGGATGGACAGAGATTACTGCATACCTCACAGGTGAGCACACGCACACACGCGCACGCGCACACACACACACACACACACACACACAAAAGACAGACACCTGAGCACATGAACTACTTTCTTTTCATGGTGCGTTCACTGATTCTCGGCCAGCACTTGTGCACAAATGAACTGGATTTATTTACAGTGTGCGGGGACTTCTTCCTCCAATTTTACTGGACACACTGGAGCTCACACAGTCAGCGTTGCTCAACGTCGTGTTTTGGCAGCAGCAGGTGTGACAGCATATTTCCTCTTTGACGCATCAGTTATTTGTGTAAGTCACACCTGTAGAAGCTCTGAAGCAACCGATTAATGCACAAGCCACTGTAGTTGTCTTAAAAGACAGTCAATCAAATTTGACTCTAAAGTATCATGACATCACAAATCTGACAAGTGGGACATAAATTAGAGACTTTTTAATAATGATAATGATGTTTGTGGAGTAAACACATCAGCCACATCAGCCTAATTTATTTATGTCACCATGTGTTGCCGTGTGTCACTCTGTAAGTGCAAAAAAACTATTTCTCTTAATAATGAAGCCCATGTTTTGTTGATAAAACACAGGGCACAGGTCACCAGGCCCCAGGTTTCCAGCACACCATTAAACTTACTTATCACTGACACAGTTGATCTTGTGTATTAGGACTGATATGGTCATATCAAAGGTGGGAGTGCAGCGGCCTCAGCAAAACAACAGCTTCTTTCACAACTGCGTGGATGGATTCTGCACAACAAAACGTTGCTTCTCCACTGAATAAAATACCAGTGAGAAATTCCATCACAGTGTAAGTCGTCACCTGACCTTGCTGCATTAGTGAATCTATGAAGTCTCAACATTCACTTCTATCTTTCACCTGCTCTCGTCCAACACTGTCGTTAAAAAAGCCCCCATCAAATCCTGTACACTGACTCTATGATACACAGTTCATCCTTATCTTGTCGGTCTACTTTTGTCTTTGTCTCTTGTGTTTTGTCTTGCTGTGATTGTCTGTTTGGTCTGTTTGATCTGTTTACCTGTGGGTCTGTCCTGCCCTGATATGTTAATATGTGTCATCACGGTGCTACTGTGGACAAACAGATAGACAGGCAGACAGACAGCGACAAGAAGACAAAGTCGGAGATTCAAATCACAACACCTCCCTGTGCCACAAACACGTCGTCATCCTCAGTGTTGGACTGTAACTGACTACTCTTACTTTTACTGTCAGCTGATATCCCAGCTGCAGTCACATGAGATCACATCTGTGTTATGTGCGACGATGTGTTGTTATTCTTTGACTCATACCCTAACAAATTCAAACTTCTGTGTTTTGGACAACTTAGCCAGACACACAATTCTTTAAATAATCTTTCATTACAGCCCTGGTAACTTTAAGGATTAAAATTAAGGTCAATTAAACACCTTAATTGACCTTAGCGTTAAAACTTGTATTAATGTTATAATAAACCAATAAATAAGTCACTTTATAGTAACATTATTAAGGGTCTAATTGACTGTTTTTACAAATGAAACATTTGTGAACAAGTGTGTGTGTGTATGTGTTGTTTGGACATTTACTAGAATAATAACTCTTAAAAAAGAGTGATTTCACAACAAAAGGTTTCCAGTCATAAGAAAATACCTCAGGGTGACTGGGGCTGTCAGTCTACAGGCGAAACATTGAGCAACATTGAACTCTGTCACAAAACTTTGAAACAAACACGGTAAAGCACACACAGAAATATGGGATAGGTACAGGTGACTCACAGCAAACAAGACTGATGAGCGCAGAACAGGTTCTGGCCACAGGACAGGTGTCTTTCGTGTGTGTGTGTGTGTGTGTGTGTGTGTACTCATTTTGTTACCTCTTCTGAAACTTTTTTGTTATAAACACCGACGGACCATGGGGACCAAAACCTGGTCCTAATGAGGCAGAACCTCATTTGTGAGAAACTGGCAAATGTGAAATTGTGGTTAGAGTAAGGTTAGAATAAGGCATTAACTATTTATCATTATGGTAAAAGATAATGTCTTAGTTATAGACTGTCCAAAGGGAATGAAAGGATTGTCCAAACGCTAAGAGCTGCACAAACGTGTGTGTGTGTGTGTGTGTATGTGTGTGTAACCTCTACAGGACCTTTCCTGGTACAAACCTAATGAGGCAGAACCTCATTTCTGAGGAACTAGTTAAGTTTAGGGCCAGGGTGTGAATTGTGGTTAGGTTAAGTTTAGGGTTAGGCATTAACTGGTTATGATTAAGGTTAGAACTAGAGCTGCAAATAACAATTATTTTCATAATCAATTAATCTGTTGATTATGTTCTCCAGGAAATGCTGATGTCTCTGTCTTGTTTTGTCCACAAACCTATATGACCCATTTCTAATTAGAGATGCATGATATTTGACTTTCTGCCGATATATCAGGAGTTTAGTCTAATTTAGTCTCATTTAGTCTCTTCTGTTGTGAAATGAACAGCATTTTTTGCCCATGCATGTTGCAGCAGATGTTGTTTTCTTCATTGAGTAAAATAAATCAACATACACGTAGTTGTAGAGGGCGCCAGCATAGAGGGCAAGGTAGTGGCCTATTTAGCCTACTGTTGTCGTCATTGGTCATAGATCTTGATGTGATCTGATAATACATTTTAAATATATCAATATCTGCCGATACTGATATTAGGCCGATAATATACTATATATCGTGCATCGCTAGTTTTAATGTTTTCTTTGTTACATGGAAAAATTAGAAAATGAAGAAGCTGAAAAATCAGGAAACTTGTTTTAATTATTAAAAAAAAACACTCAAACCAATGATCAAAATAGATGAGGAATAATTTGGTAATCAATTAATAATCGATTTAATCGAATAATCATTGAAGCCCTAGTTAGAAATTAGTGTTTTTAGTCCGTCCAAATCTAAACACCTGAGTCAGAGATAGAGGAAGAATACCTGCGCGAAACTGTGTGTGTGTGTGTGTGTAAGAGAGAGAGAGATCGAGAGAGAGAGGGAGAGAGAGAGAGGGAGAGAGAGAGAGCCCACCTCCTTGAGTCTGAGCTCTGCACAGTTGGCGCGCGCACATCAGCAGCACGCACAGCAGCACCTGCTGCGCCTTCCTCCTCGGGGCGACTGTCCTCATCATCCTCACTTAACTATCCAGGCTGGTGGAGACTCAAACAAACAACCCGGTCATGTCCACGGGAACCGATGTGACCTTTATATATCGTCAGAAATTCAGAAATCCATCCAGATTAATCCGTGTACACTAGTGACATGTAACAGAACCAAATCCAGCGTTCGCAGCGTCTCCTCCTAAACTTCTCCCCTCTGTAGCTTCACTCAGATTTCCTGTGGTGTAAAAACGTGTATGTATTTCCCTCTTTTGACGTGAGGCACGACTTGACGAGCCGCGGGTCCGGTCTGTCTGAGAGCAAATCACTACAGCGCAGTGATTGGAGCGCAGCGCGCAGCCAATCAGCGGCGGGAGCGTCTGTTTGTCTGCCACTGATTTATCTGGGAGGGACCTGCTGCTCTCACACGCTCTCTGAAGGTGACTACCTCCAAAACCTGAACAACATATTGCAAACACCTACTGCACTACATGTGAAAATATGATCATCTTCAAAAACAGTTCACTCTTTAAATGGTTTAAGTCCATAGAGGAGATTCCCAAACACCCACAGGATGGATCGTGGATCATTTGCAGACATTTTCAAACCCTCCAGTTAGGATTTTTGCGTATACGTTACAATAACATGTAAAAAAAAAGACTATGTAAGTAATTTACTAAACATCGCCGGGAAAATGATTAATTTAGCATCAGGATGATGTTTTGCATCAGATGAGCAGAGCCTGAACTACTAACCTGGACGTTTATGACTATTCTGCGTTGTTCAGGTGTTCAGGCACCTGAGCAGAACAAGTCTGTTCACATTTCTTTGCTTAAACTCTATAATTGTAAATATGGAGTGGGGGTTTAGCACCTTTTCAACTATTATGTTTCATAAAATTGTTATTCAAAGGATACTTCAGGTTCAGGGTCAGGTTGGGTTTTTTTTGAAGTGGGGGTTTATGAATGATAGTCATTGTATTACAAACAGTAGACAGGAAGAAATGGGAGAACTGGAACAATACGCATTGTTTTTATGTGAACAGTGACAGCGAGGAAAATGTGTTTGAGGTTTGAGAAGGCTTAACTGGAAATCTACAAACTGTACGCTACATATTTTGAGGTTTACTGTGCTGTCAGACAACTTCTTTATAGGCACAGTATTTTGTCAACAGATTCCTATGCACATGCATACAACAGACAACTTTCAAATTGTTGTTTGACAGAATGGTCAACCACTGGATCTGAATGTAGCATAAAGTCAGAATTACATTGATGTTTTTCATTTGGGTCTTCATTTACACAAGTACAGTGTGTAATTCATGCTCTGAGTCATGTGTCTCCCTCTCCTAACAGGAACACTGACTACTGAATCAGAATCAGCGATACTTGCCAAGTATCAATGCACTGTGTTCTTTTCCATTTTTCTGTGTATTTGTACATAAAAAACACATAAAAACAAGGACAAAAACGGAACAAATAAGTGAAACATTACATTTAACACATGTGTTATACATATAAATATATAAACCTGATATTGTACATTACAGACATTTAACTACCCTTAACTTAACGTGGTCACATATTTGTTCAGTTCACTCTGCATCAGTACCTTATACACCCTCACCTCAAAAAGCCCAAACTATCCCTTCAGTTTTCAAAGTGTAGCGTCTAGTGTGTACATTTAAATAAATCTGTACAGTCAGAACAGGTGAGTCATTTCCTGTGCGCTCTCATAATCTGGCAACATTTCAACTAAAAATGTCTTTACTCCCCTTTAAAATGAAACTTTATATCCACTCATGTACTTGCACAAAATCAAAAAACAACTGTAATCACATGATGTTATGTGGCCTACGCGGGGAAACTTTGACCCCCTCCACTCCTTTGTGCTGATGCTGGAAATGTGAGATTATTTTATTGCTGCATGATTTTATAGCCATGAGTTCAATCTGCAGTAACAGGAGGTCAAGTGTTAGCAAAGATTTTCTTCCAATGTTGCATAAATCACTTCATGCTGCACAGAAGGACATGAATTTTGTTTTCCTCTTAAGATCTAAGACTATGATCTGGTTTGGTTTGGTCTTATCTGCTGCCATCTTATTTTTTTTTGTCACTTCCAGGCTTCACTCACACACTATCTGCCTGTGAGAGTGGGCGAGCCAGATAAACTGCTCTGAAGAAACTGGCTCTGCCTGCAGCTCCAGTCTGAACACTCACGTAGGAGAAAATCTCCTCTCTTCT